>NW_028146672.1:0-74350 GCF_056507025.1 Lutjanus erythropterus | reverse complement strand
AAATATGGGAAACTAAATTAATACTTACCTGGACCTGTAAAAAAGAGAAAATACTTACCTGTAAATTAAAATTGGATCCTGTAAAAACAAAAATACTTACCTGTAACCTAAAACATTGGAACTTGTAAAAACAAAAACAGGGGCGTGTCAAGGGGACGGCCTACAGGGTATATAAGGAGTAGAAGCCAAGCAGGCACTGCTCACTTCACACTTGACCAGCAAAGCGCCTGATGAAGGCTCAAACAGATGCCGAAACGTTGCGCAAGACTGGTCTAAAGGCATTTTTGTCTAATTTTTTGAACCCCCACTACCTTTGGGTAGTGGAAATTAAAACCAAATTGGATAATGAAACAAAACATTGTTCGAAAAACACTAAATAATGTTAAAGCTAAATAAATGTTTGTGCTTGAACTGGGGGGACTTCATTGACAGCCCTTTGATGGACCGTGCACTTTCCTGCTCCAAGGCTTTCGCCGACGGAGCAGGTTTCTATTCACAAACCTAACTTGGCCAGTGCCTCGAGGGTGGTTCTTTGGAGTTCTGCCGGTTCTACTAATTTTTAAGGCCCAATTGCCTACCCCCCACCCCCTAACTTATTCTAAACTGAGTATCTATGATTATATTTCTATCCCCAACCCAACCACTATCCTAAACCTAAGGTCTCTAAATTTGATGATTAAACCCAATTATAATTTGATTATGTCCAATTCTATTCTAATCCGAATTATCCCAAACTAACCTAAACTGTTACCACTATCCCTACCCTTATCCTAAACCTAATAATTTAATCCCTATCCTATGCCCCCCAACCCTCTATCCTAATCTAAAACAATGCTAACCCAGTTACCGGAAGTCTATAAATTCACGGGTATTTGAAAGTAATAAATAACCCAAAGAAATAAAACAAATATTAAAGGCAAAGAGAAGCCAAAAACAAAGTCCGAGACGATGGGAAGAGACACTGGTGTAAAGCAAAGTTGAGGAGAGGGAAAAAGCAAGGGGAGGCGGAAGAGAAGGAGAGGAGGACTTGGAGGAAGGAAAGGGAAAGGAAAGGGAAAGCAGAGGTGGAAAGAGAAGGAGGAGAGGAAAGGATAGAAAAGGAAGACAAAACTGGAATCCTGAAAAGGGAACCTGAAAAACAAAGAAAATATGATTACTACACACTTTAAAAAACCATTGTAAGCTTTGCCTAACCTTTGCTTTTGCTTTGGGGATGTCCGCAAGCTAAAATATGCTGCCTTAAAACAATGATGTTCTTTATTGAACTAAAAAACCTGTAAACCAAATATGGGAAACTAAATTAATACTTACCTGGACCTGTAAAAAAGAGAAAATACTTACCTGTAAATTAAAATTGGATCCTGTAAAAACAAAAATACTTACCTGTAACCTAAAACATTGGAACTTGTAAAAACAAAAACAGGGGCGTGTCAAGGGGACGGCCTACAGGGTATATAAGGAGTAGAAGCCAAGCAGGCACTGCTCACTTCACACTTGACCAGCAAAGCGCCTGATGAAGGCTCAAACAGATGCCGAAACGTTGCGCAAGACTGGTCTAAAGGCATTTTTGTCTAATTTTTTGAACCCCCACTACCTTTGGGTAGTGGAAATTAAAACCAAATTGGATAATGAAACAAAACATTGTTCGAAAAACACTAAATAATGTTAAAGCTAAATAAATGTTTGTGCTTGAACTGGGGGGACTTCATTGACAGCCCTTTGATGGACCGTGCACTTTCCTGCTCCAAGGCTTTCGCCGACGGAGCAGGTTTCTATTCACAAACCTAACTTGGCCAGTGCCTCGAGGGTGGTTCTTTGGAGTTCTGCCGGTTCTACTAATTTTTAAGGCCCAATTGCCTACCCCCCACCCCCTAACTTATTCTAAACTGAGTATCTATGATTATATTTCTATCCCCAACCCAACCACTATCCTAAACCTAAGGTCTCTAAATTTGATGATTAAACCCAATTATAATTTGATTATGTCCAATTCTATTCTAATCCGAATTATCCCAAACTAACCTAAACTGTTACCACTATCCCTACCCTTATCCTAAACCTAATAATTTAATCCCTATCCTATGCCCCCCAACCCTCTATCCTAATCTAAAACAATGCTAACCCAGTTACCGGAAGTCTATAAATTCACGGGTATTTGAAAGTAATAAATAACCCAAAGAAATAAAACAAATATTAAAGGCAAAGAGAAGCCAAAAACAAAGTCCGAGACGATGGGAAGAGACACTGGTGTAAAGCAAAGTTGAGGAGAGGGAAAAAGCAAGGGGAGGCGGAAGAGAAGGAGAGGAGGACTTGGAGGAAGGAAAGGGAAAGGAAAGGGAAAGCAGAGGTGGAAAGAGAAGGAGGAGAGGAAAGGATAGAAAAGGAAGACAAAACTGGAATCCTGAAAAGGGAACCTGAAAAACAAAGAAAATATGATTACTACACACTTTAAAAAACCATTGTAAGCTTTGCCTAACCTTTGCTTTTGCTTTGGGGATGTCCGCAAGCTAAAATATGCTGCCTTAAAACAATGATGTTCTTTATTGAACTAAAAAACCTGTAAACCAAATATGGGAAACTAAATTAATACTTACCTGGACCTGTAAAAAAGAGAAAATACTTACCTGTAAATTAAAATTGGATCCTGTAAAAACAAAAATACTTACCTGTAACCTAAAACATTGGAACTTGTAAAAACAAAAACAGGGGCGTGTCAAGGGGACGGCCTACAGGGTATATAAGGAGTAGAAGCCAAGCAGGCACTGCTCACTTCACACTTGACCAGCAAAGCGCCTGATGAAGGCTCAAACAGATGCCGAAACGTTGCGCAAGACTGGTCTAAAGGCATTTTTGTCTAATTTTTTGAACCCCCACTACCTTTGGGTAGTGGAAATTAAAACCAAATTGGATAATGAAACAAAACATTGTTCGAAAAACACTAAATAATGTTAAAGCTAAATAAATGTTTGTGCTTGAACTGGGGGGACTTCATTGACAGCCCTTTGATGGACCGTGCACTTTCCTGCTCCAAGGCTTTCGCCGACGGAGCAGGTTTCTATTCACAAACCTAACTTGGCCAGTGCCTCGAGGGTGGTTCTTTGGAGTTCTGCCGGTTCTACTAATTTTTAAGGCCCAATTGCCTACCCCCCACCCCCTAACTTATTCTAAACTGAGTATCTATGATTATATTTCTATCCCCAACCCAACCACTATCCTAAACCTAAGGTCTCTAAATTTGATGATTAAACCCAATTATAATTTGATTATGTCCAATTCTATTCTAATCCGAATTATCCCAAACTAACCTAAACTGTTACCACTATCCCTACCCTTATCCTAAACCTAATAATTTAATCCCTATCCTATGCCCCCCAACCCTCTATCCTAATCTAAAACAATGCTAACCCAGTTACCGGAAGTCTATAAATTCACGGGTATTTGAAAGTAATAAATAACCCAAAGAAATAAAACAAATATTAAAGGCAAAGAGAAGCCAAAAACAAAGTCCGAGACGATGGGAAGAGACACTGGTGTAAAGCAAAGTTGAGGAGAGGGAAAAAGCAAGGGGAGGCGGAAGAGAAGGAGAGGAGGACTTGGAGGAAGGAAAGGGAAAGGAAAGGGAAAGCAGAGGTGGAAAGAGAAGGAGGAGAGGAAAGGATAGAAAAGGAAGACAAAACTGGAATCCTGAAAAGGGAACCTGAAAAACAAAGAAAATATGATTACTACACACTTTAAAAAACCATTGTAAGCTTTGCCTAACCTTTGCTTTTGCTTTGGGGATGTCCGCAAGCTAAAATATGCTGCCTTAAAACAATGATGTTCTTTATTGAACTAAAAAACCTGTAAACCAAATATGGGAAACTAAATTAATACTTACCTGGACCTGTAAAAAAGAGAAAATACTTACCTGTAAATTAAAATTGGATCCTGTAAAAACAAAAATACTTACCTGTAACCTAAAACATTGGAACTTGTAAAAACAAAAACAGGGGCGTGTCAAGGGGACGGCCTACAGGGTATATAAGGAGTAGAAGCCAAGCAGGCACTGCTCACTTCACACTTGACCAGCAAAGCGCCTGATGAAGGCTCAAACAGATGCCGAAACGTTGCGCAAGACTGGTCTAAAGGCATTTTTGTCTAATTTTTTGAACCCCCACTACCTTTGGGTAGTGGAAATTAAAACCAAATTGGATAATGAAACAAAACATTGTTCGAAAAACACTAAATAATGTTAAAGCTAAATAAATGTTTGTGCTTGAACTGGGGGGACTTCATTGACAGCCCTTTGATGGACCGTGCACTTTCCTGCTCCAAGGCTTTCGCCGACGGAGCAGGTTTCTATTCACAAACCTAACTTGGCCAGTGCCTCGAGGGTGGTTCTTTGGAGTTCTGCCGGTTCTACTAATTTTTAAGGCCCAATTGCCTACCCCCCACCCCCTAACTTATTCTAAACTGAGTATCTATGATTATATTTCTATCCCCAACCCAACCACTATCCTAAACCTAAGGTCTCTAAATTTGATGATTAAACCCAATTATAATTTGATTATGTCCAATTCTATTCTAATCCGAATTATCCCAAACTAACCTAAACTGTTACCACTATCCCTACCCTTATCCTAAACCTAATAATTTAATCCCTATCCTATGCCCCCCAACCCTCTATCCTAATCTAAAACAATGCTAACCCAGTTACCGGAAGTCTATAAATTCACGGGTATTTGAAAGTAATAAATAACCCAAAGAAATAAAACAAATATTAAAGGCAAAGAGAAGCCAAAAACAAAGTCCGAGACGATGGGAAGAGACACTGGTGTAAAGCAAAGTTGAGGAGAGGGAAAAAGCAAGGGGAGGCGGAAGAGAAGGAGAGGAGGACTTGGAGGAAGGAAAGGGAAAGGAAAGGGAAAGCAGAGGTGGAAAGAGAAGGAGGAGAGGAAAGGATAGAAAAGGAAGACAAAACTGGAATCCTGAAAAGGGAACCTGAAAAACAAAGAAAATATGATTACTACACACTTTAAAAAACCATTGTAAGCTTTGCCTAACCTTTGCTTTTGCTTTGGGGATGTCCGCAAGCTAAAATATGCTGCCTTAAAACAATGATGTTCTTTATTGAACTAAAAAACCTGTAAACCAAATATGGGAAACTAAATTAATACTTACCTGGACCTGTAAAAAAGAGAAAATACTTACCTGTAAATTAAAATTGGATCCTGTAAAAACAAAAATACTTACCTGTAACCTAAAACATTGGAACTTGTAAAAACAAAAACAGGGGCGTGTCAAGGGGACGGCCTACAGGGTATATAAGGAGTAGAAGCCAAGCAGGCACTGCTCACTTCACACTTGACCAGCAAAGCGCCTGATGAAGGCTCAAACAGATGCCGAAACGTTGCGCAAGACTGGTCTAAAGGCATTTTTGTCTAATTTTTTGAACCCCCACTACCTTTGGGTAGTGGAAATTAAAACCAAATTGGATAATGAAACAAAACATTGTTCGAAAAACACTAAATAATGTTAAAGCTAAATAAATGTTTGTGCTTGAACTGGGGGGACTTCATTGACAGCCCTTTGATGGACCGTGCACTTTCCTGCTCCAAGGCTTTCGCCGACGGAGCAGGTTTCTATTCACAAACCTAACCCTAACCCTGGCCCGTGGAGCGGGTTTTCTAACCAAAGTCCTAACCAGCCAGTGCCTCAGGAGTGGCCTGGCGGGGTCCTTCTAGCTCTATCTAACCTAATTTTTGAGGCCCAAACGGCTTACCCCCTACCCCCTATCCTAGCCTAAATCCCTAGTCTACAAATTTTATATGCCCAATTGGTATTACTTGTTCTAACCCCATCCCATCTACTATCATAACCCCAAGGTCTATCCTAATCCTAACCCCAATTTGGAAATGTCCAATCCTATCCTATTCTAAATTATCCCAACCTAATCTACCCTATTCTACTGCCCCTACCCTAATCCTAACCTAATTATTCATCCCTAATCCTATGCCCCCTGACCCCGAATCCTAATCTATAGCCTACCTAACCCAGCTACCGGAAGTCTTTAAATTCACGGGTATTGATAGTAATAATAACCCAAAGAAATATAAACTCAAAAAGTAAATAGGCAAAGTGAAGCCATAAAAGTCCTAGACGATGGGAAGAGACGTTGGTGTTAAGGACAGTGAAGGAGAAGGTGAAAGCAAGGGGAGGCAGAAGAGAAGGATAGGAGAACTTAGAGGAAGGAGAGGGAAAGGAAAGGGAAAGAGTGGAAAGGAAAGGTGGTGAGGAAAGGATAAGGAAAGGAAGACAAAAACCAAAAAACATATACTTACCTTGACCTAAAAACAAAATTAATATTTATTTGGACTGGGACCTGGGGAAGAAAAAAGAAAAAATAATACTTACCTGTAAACCTATAAAAGGAAAAATAATACTTACCTGTAAACCTATAAATGAAAAAATAATATTTACCTGGAAACCTATAAAGGATAAATAATACTTACCTGGAAACCTATATAAAGGAAAAACAATACTTACCTGTGAATGGGACCTGTAAAATAAGAAACATCCTAAATAATGAAACAGAAAAAGAATTAGAAAGGGAAGGCAAAAAGGGAAAAAGGAGGGCGGAGCCAAAAGGGTATAAAAGGAGCTGAAGCCAAGTAGGCTCTGCTCATTTGTAAATTGGTCAGCAAAGCGTCTGAAGAAGGCAGAAGATGCCGAAACGTTACGCATATGCTGATCATATGGCTATAAGTCAAATTTTTTGAAACACCACCACCTTTGGGTGATGGAAAATAATAACCTAAATAAGGGAATGTAACCTAATAATTGTGTATATGAAACTAAATGGTGTAAATTAAACTAAATATGTAACTTAGGTATAACAAAACTAAATGGAGTTTGAACACAAACTAAAATGTTAACCTAAAATAATGTGTAAATGTTTAACCTAATTGTGGGTAATTTTTATAGGAGTTGGAGGTGCTCTGCTTGGTGCTTCTTAGATGGACCGTGCATCATTCCTGCTCCCGGGTTTTGGCCCGTGGAGCGGGTTTTCTAACCAAAGTCCTAACCAGCCAGTGCCTCAGGAGTGGCCTGGCGGGGTCCTTCTAGCTCTATCTAACCTAATTTTTGAGGCCCAAACGGCTTACCCCCTACCCCCTATCCTAGCCTAAATCCCTAGTCTACAAATTTTATATGCCCAATTGGTATTACTTGTTCTAACCCCATCCCATCTACTATCATAACCCCAAGGTCTATCCTAATCCTAACCCCAATTTGGAAATGTCCAATCCTATCCTATTCTAAATTATCCCAACCTAATCTACCCTATTCTACTGCCCCTACCCTAATCCTAACCTAATTATTCATCCCTAATCCTATGCCCCCTGACCCCGAATCCTAATCTATAGCCTACCTAACCCAGCTACCGGAAGTCTTTAAATTCACGGGTATTGATAGTAATAATAACCCAAAGAAATATAAACTCAAAAAGTAAATAGGCAAAGTGAAGCCATAAAAGTCCTAGACGATGGGAAGAGACGTTGGTGTTAAGGACAGTGAAGGAGAAGGTGAAAGCAAGGGGAGGCAGAAGAGAAGGATAGGAGAACTTAGAGGAAGGAGAGGGAAAGGAAAGGGAAAGAGTGGAAAGGAAAGGTGGTGAGGAAAGGATAAGGAAAGGAAGACAAAAACCAAAAAACATATACTTACCTTGACCTAAAAACAAAATTAATATTTATTTGGACTGGGACCTGGGGAAGAAAAAAGAAAAAATAATACTTACCTGTAAACCTATAAAAGGAAAAATAATACTTACCTGTAAACCTATAAATGAAAAAATAATATTTACCTGGAAACCTATAAAGGATAAATAATACTTACCTGGAAACCTATATAAAGGAAAAACAATACTTACCTGTGAATGGGACCTGTAAAATAAGAAACATCCTAAATAATGAAACAGAAAAAGAATTAGAAAGGGAAGGCAAAAAGGGAAAAAGGAGGGCGGAGCCAAAAGGGTATAAAAGGAGCTGAAGCCAAGTAGGCTCTGCTCATTTGTAAATTGGTCAGCAAAGCGTCTGAAGAAGGCAGAAGATGCCGAAACGTTACGCATATGCTGATCATATGGCTATAAGTCAAATTTTTTGAAACACCACCACCTTTGGGTGATGGAAAATAATAACCTAAATAAGGGAATGTAACCTAATAATTGTGTATATGAAACTAAATGGTGTAAATTAAACTAAATATGTAACTTAGGTATAACAAAACTAAATGGAGTTTGAACACAAACTAAAATGTTAACCTAAAATAATGTGTAAATGTTTAACCTAATTGTGGGTAATTTTTATAGGAGTTGGAGGTGCTCTGCTTGGTGCTTCTTAGATGGACCGTGCATCATTCCTGCTCCCGGGTTTTGGCCCGTGGAGCGGGTTTTCTAACCAAAGTCCTAACCAGCCAGTGCCTCAGGAGTGGCCTGGCGGGGTCCTTCTAGCTCTATCTAACCTAATTTTTGAGGCCCAAACGGCTTACCCCCTACCCCCTATCCTAGCCTAAATCCCTAGTCTACAAATTTTATATGCCCAATTGGTATTACTTGTTCTAACCCCATCCCATCTACTATCATAACCCCAAGGTCTATCCTAATCCTAACCCCAATTTGGAAATGTCCAATCCTATCCTATTCTAAATTATCCCAACCTAATCTACCCTATTCTACTGCCCCTACCCTAATCCTAACCTAATTATTCATCCCTAATCCTATGCCCCCTGACCCCGAATCCTAATCTATAGCCTACCTAACCCAGCTACCGGAAGTCTTTAAATTCACGGGTATTGATAGTAATAATAACCCAAAGAAATATAAACTCAAAAAGTAAATAGGCAAAGTGAAGCCATAAAAGTCCTAGACGATGGGAAGAGACGTTGGTGTTAAGGACAGTGAAGGAGAAGGTGAAAGCAAGGGGAGGCAGAAGAGAAGGATAGGAGAACTTAGAGGAAGGAGAGGGAAAGGAAAGGGAAAGAGTGGAAAGGAAAGGTGGTGAGGAAAGGATAAGGAAAGGAAGACAAAAACCAAAAAACATATACTTACCTTGACCTAAAAACAAAATTAATATTTATTTGGACTGGGACCTGGGGAAGAAAAAAGAAAAAATAATACTTACCTGTAAACCTATAAAAGGAAAAATAATACTTACCTGTAAACCTATAAATGAAAAAATAATATTTACCTGGAAACCTATAAAGGATAAATAATACTTACCTGGAAACCTATATAAAGGAAAAACAATACTTACCTGTGAATGGGACCTGTAAAATAAGAAACATCCTAAATAATGAAACAGAAAAAGAATTAGAAAGGGAAGGCAAAAAGGGAAAAAGGAGGGCGGAGCCAAAAGGGTATAAAAGGAGCTGAAGCCAAGTAGGCTCTGCTCATTTGTAAATTGGTCAGCAAAGCGTCTGAAGAAGGCAGAAGATGCCGAAACGTTACGCATATGCTGATCATATGGCTATAAGTCAAATTTTTTGAAACACCACCACCTTTGGGTGATGGAAAATAATAACCTAAATAAGGGAATGTAACCTAATAATTGTGTATATGAAACTAAATGGTGTAAATTAAACTAAATATGTAACTTAGGTATAACAAAACTAAATGGAGTTTGAACACAAACTAAAATGTTAACCTAAAATAATGTGTAAATGTTTAACCTAATTGTGGGTAATTTTTATAGGAGTTGGAGGTGCTCTGCTTGGTGCTTCTTAGATGGACCGTGCATCATTCCTGCTCCCGGGTTTTGGCCCGTGGAGCGGGTTTTCTAACCAAAGTCCTAACCAGCCAGTGCCTCAGGAGTGGCCTGGCGGGGTCCTTCTAGCTCTATCTAACCTAATTTTTGAGGCCCAAACGGCTTACCCCCTACCCCCTATCCTAGCCTAAATCCCTAGTCTACAAATTTTATATGCCCAATTGGTATTACTTGTTCTAACCCCATCCCATCTACTATCATAACCCCAAGGTCTATCCTAATCCTAACCCCAATTTGGAAATGTCCAATCCTATCCTATTCTAAATTATCCCAACCTAATCTACCCTATTCTACTGCCCCTACCCTAATCCTAACCTAATTATTCATCCCTAATCCTATGCCCCCTGACCCCGAATCCTAATCTATAGCCTACCTAACCCAGCTACCGGAAGTCTTTAAATTCACGGGTATTGATAGTAATAATAACCCAAAGAAATATAAACTCAAAAAGTAAATAGGCAAAGTGAAGCCATAAAAGTCCTAGACGATGGGAAGAGACGTTGGTGTTAAGGACAGTGAAGGAGAAGGTGAAAGCAAGGGGAGGCAGAAGAGAAGGATAGGAGAACTTAGAGGAAGGAGAGGGAAAGGAAAGGGAAAGAGTGGAAAGGAAAGGTGGTGAGGAAAGGATAAGGAAAGGAAGACAAAAACCAAAAAACATATACTTACCTTGACCTAAAAACAAAATTAATATTTATTTGGACTGGGACCTGGGGAAGAAAAAAGAAAAAATAATACTTACCTGTAAACCTATAAAAGGAAAAATAATACTTACCTGTAAACCTATAAATGAAAAAATAATATTTACCTGGAAACCTATAAAGGATAAATAATACTTACCTGGAAACCTATATAAAGGAAAAACAATACTTACCTGTGAATGGGACCTGTAAAATAAGAAACATCCTAAATAATGAAACAGAAAAAGAATTAGAAAGGGAAGGCAAAAAGGGAAAAAGGAGGGCGGAGCCAAAAGGGTATAAAAGGAGCTGAAGCCAAGTAGGCTCTGCTCATTTGTAAATTGGTCAGCAAAGCGTCTGAAGAAGGCAGAAGATGCCGAAACGTTACGCATATGCTGATCATATGGCTATAAGTCAAATTTTTTGAAACACCACCACCTTTGGGTGATGGAAAATAATAACCTAAATAAGGGAATGTAACCTAATAATTGTGTATATGAAACTAAATGGTGTAAATTAAACTAAATATGTAACTTAGGTATAACAAAACTAAATGGAGTTTGAACACAAACTAAAATGTTAACCTAAAATAATGTGTAAATGTTTAACCTAATTGTGGGTAATTTTTATAGGAGTTGGAGGTGCTCTGCTTGGTGCTTCTTAGATGGACCGTGCATCATTCCTGCTCCCGGGTTTTGGCCCGTGGAGCGGGTTTTCTAACCAAAGTCCTAACCAGCCAGTGCCTCAGGAGTGGCCTGGCGGGGTCCTTCTAGCTCTATCTAACCTAATTTTTGAGGCCCAAACGGCTTACCCCCTACCCCCTATCCTAGCCTAAATCCCTAGTCTACAAATTTTATATGCCCAATTGGTATTACTTGTTCTAACCCCATCCCATCTACTATCATAACCCCAAGGTCTATCCTAATCCTAACCCCAATTTGGAAATGTCCAATCCTATCCTATTCTAAATTATCCCAACCTAATCTACCCTATTCTACTGCCCCTACCCTAATCCTAACCTAATTATTCATCCCTAATCCTATGCCCCCTGACCCCGAATCCTAATCTATAGCCTACCTAACCCAGCTACCGGAAGTCTTTAAATTCACGGGTATTGATAGTAATAATAACCCAAAGAAATATAAACTCAAAAAGTAAATAGGCAAAGTGAAGCCATAAAAGTCCTAGACGATGGGAAGAGACGTTGGTGTTAAGGACAGTGAAGGAGAAGGTGAAAGCAAGGGGAGGCAGAAGAGAAGGATAGGAGAACTTAGAGGAAGGAGAGGGAAAGGAAAGGGAAAGAGTGGAAAGGAAAGGTGGTGAGGAAAGGATAAGGAAAGGAAGACAAAAACCAAAAAACATATACTTACCTTGACCTAAAAACAAAATTAATATTTATTTGGACTGGGACCTGGGGAAGAAAAAAGAAAAAATAATACTTACCTGTAAACCTATAAAAGGAAAAATAATACTTACCTGTAAACCTATAAATGAAAAAATAATATTTACCTGGAAACCTATAAAGGATAAATAATACTTACCTGGAAACCTATATAAAGGAAAAACAATACTTACCTGTGAATGGGACCTGTAAAATAAGAAACATCCTAAATAATGAAACAGAAAAAGAATTAGAAAGGGAAGGCAAAAAGGGAAAAAGGAGGGCGGAGCCAAAAGGGTATAAAAGGAGCTGAAGCCAAGTAGGCTCTGCTCATTTGTAAATTGGTCAGCAAAGCGTCTGAAGAAGGCAGAAGATGCCGAAACGTTACGCATATGCTGATCATATGGCTATAAGTCAAATTTTTTGAAACACCACCACCTTTGGGTGATGGAAAATAATAACCTAAATAAGGGAATGTAACCTAATAATTGTGTATATGAAACTAAATGGTGTAAATTAAACTAAATATGTAACTTAGGTATAACAAAACTAAATGGAGTTTGAACACAAACTAAAATGTTAACCTAAAATAATGTGTAAATGTTTAACCTAATTGTGGGTAATTTTTATAGGAGTTGGAGGTGCTCTGCTTGGTGCTTCTTAGATGGACCGTGCATCATTCCTGCTCCCGGGTTTTGGCCCGTGGAGCGGGTTTTCTAACCAAAGTCCTAACCAGCCAGTGCCTCAGGAGTGGCCTGGCGGGGTCCTTCTAGCTCTATCTAACCTAATTTTTGAGGCCCAAACGGCTTACCCCCTACCCCCTATCCTAGCCTAAATCCCTAGTCTACAAATTTTATATGCCCAATTGGTATTACTTGTTCTAACCCCATCCCATCTACTATCATAACCCCAAGGTCTATCCTAATCCTAACCCCAATTTGGAAATGTCCAATCCTATCCTATTCTAAATTATCCCAACCTAATCTACCCTATTCTACTGCCCCTACCCTAATCCTAACCTAATTATTCATCCCTAATCCTATGCCCCCTGACCCCGAATCCTAATCTATAGCCTACCTAACCCAGCTACCGGAAGTCTTTAAATTCACGGGTATTGATAGTAATAATAACCCAAAGAAATATAAACTCAAAAAGTAAATAGGCAAAGTGAAGCCATAAAAGTCCTAGACGATGGGAAGAGACGTTGGTGTTAAGGACAGTGAAGGAGAAGGTGAAAGCAAGGGGAGGCAGAAGAGAAGGATAGGAGAACTTAGAGGAAGGAGAGGGAAAGGAAAGGGAAAGAGTGGAAAGGAAAGGTGGTGAGGAAAGGATAAGGAAAGGAAGACAAAAACCAAAAAACATATACTTACCTTGACCTAAAAACAAAATTAATATTTATTTGGACTGGGACCTGGGGAAGAAAAAAGAAAAAATAATACTTACCTGTAAACCTATAAAAGGAAAAATAATACTTACCTGTAAACCTATAAATGAAAAAATAATATTTACCTGGAAACCTATAAAGGATAAATAATACTTACCTGGAAACCTATATAAAGGAAAAACAATACTTACCTGTGAATGGGACCTGTAAAATAAGAAACATCCTAAATAATGAAACAGAAAAAGAATTAGAAAGGGAAGGCAAAAAGGGAAAAAGGAGGGCGGAGCCAAAAGGGTATAAAAGGAGCTGAAGCCAAGTAGGCTCTGCTCATTTGTAAATTGGTCAGCAAAGCGTCTGAAGAAGGCAGAAGATGCCGAAACGTTACGCATATGCTGATCATATGGCTATAAGTCAAATTTTTTGAAACACCACCACCTTTGGGTGATGGAAAATAATAACCTAAATAAGGGAATGTAACCTAATAATTGTGTATATGAAACTAAATGGTGTAAATTAAACTAAATATGTAACTTAGGTATAACAAAACTAAATGGAGTTTGAACACAAACTAAAATGTTAACCTAAAATAATGTGTAAATGTTTAACCTAATTGTGGGTAATTTTTATAGGAGTTGGAGGTGCTCTGCTTGGTGCTTCTTAGATGGACCGTGCATCATTCCTGCTCCCGGGTTTTGGCCCGTGGAGCGGGTTTTCTAACCAAAGTCCTAACCAGCCAGTGCCTCAGGAGTGGCCTGGCGGGGTCCTTCTAGCTCTATCTAACCTAATTTTTGAGGCCCAAACGGCTTACCCCCTACCCCCTATCCTAGCCTAAATCCCTAGTCTACAAATTTTATATGCCCAATTGGTATTACTTGTTCTAACCCCATCCCATCTACTATCATAACCCCAAGGTCTATCCTAATCCTAACCCCAATTTGGAAATGTCCAATCCTATCCTATTCTAAATTATCCCAACCTAATCTACCCTATTCTACTGCCCCTACCCTAATCCTAACCTAATTATTCATCCCTAATCCTATGCCCCCTGACCCCGAATCCTAATCTATAGCCTACCTAACCCAGCTACCGGAAGTCTTTAAATTCACGGGTATTGATAGTAATAATAACCCAAAGAAATATAAACTCAAAAAGTAAATAGGCAAAGTGAAGCCATAAAAGTCCTAGACGATGGGAAGAGACGTTGGTGTTAAGGACAGTGAAGGAGAAGGTGAAAGCAAGGGGAGGCAGAAGAGAAGGATAGGAGAACTTAGAGGAAGGAGAGGGAAAGGAAAGGGAAAGAGTGGAAAGGAAAGGTGGTGAGGAAAGGATAAGGAAAGGAAGACAAAAACCAAAAAACATATACTTACCTTGACCTAAAAACAAAATTAATATTTATTTGGACTGGGACCTGGGGAAGAAAAAAGAAAAAATAATACTTACCTGTAAACCTATAAAAGGAAAAATAATACTTACCTGTAAACCTATAAATGAAAAAATAATATTTACCTGGAAACCTATAAAGGATAAATAATACTTACCTGGAAACCTATATAAAGGAAAAACAATACTTACCTGTGAATGGGACCTGTAAAATAAGAAACATCCTAAATAATGAAACAGAAAAAGAATTAGAAAGGGAAGGCAAAAAGGGAAAAAGGAGGGCGGAGCCAAAAGGGTATAAAAGGAGCTGAAGCCAAGTAGGCTCTGCTCATTTGTAAATTGGTCAGCAAAGCGTCTGAAGAAGGCAGAAGATGCCGAAACGTTACGCATATGCTGATCATATGGCTATAAGTCAAATTTTTTGAAACACCACCACCTTTGGGTGATGGAAAATAATAACCTAAATAAGGGAATGTAACCTAATAATTGTGTATATGAAACTAAATGGTGTAAATTAAACTAAATATGTAACTTAGGTATAACAAAACTAAATGGAGTTTGAACACAAACTAAAATGTTAACCTAAAATAATGTGTAAATGTTTAACCTAATTGTGGGTAATTTTTATAGGAGTTGGAGGTGCTCTGCTTGGTGCTTCTTAGATGGACCGTGCATCATTCCTGCTCCCGGGTTTTGGCCCGTGGAGCGGGTTTTCTAACCAAAGTCCTAACCAGCCAGTGCCTCAGGAGTGGCCTGGCGGGGTCCTTCTAGCTCTATCTAACCTAATTTTTGAGGCCCAAACGGCTTACCCCCTACCCCCTATCCTAGCCTAAATCCCTAGTCTACAAATTTTATATGCCCAATTGGTATTACTTGTTCTAACCCCATCCCATCTACTATCATAACCCCAAGGTCTATCCTAATCCTAACCCCAATTTGGAAATGTCCAATCCTATCCTATTCTAAATTATCCCAACCTAATCTACCCTATTCTACTGCCCCTACCCTAATCCTAACCTAATTATTCATCCCTAATCCTATGCCCCCTGACCCCGAATCCTAATCTATAGCCTACCTAACCCAGCTACCGGAAGTCTTTAAATTCACGGGTATTGATAGTAATAATAACCCAAAGAAATATAAACTCAAAAAGTAAATAGGCAAAGTGAAGCCATAAAAGTCCTAGACGATGGGAAGAGACGTTGGTGTTAAGGACAGTGAAGGAGAAGGTGAAAGCAAGGGGAGGCAGAAGAGAAGGATAGGAGAACTTAGAGGAAGGAGAGGGAAAGGAAAGGGAAAGAGTGGAAAGGAAAGGTGGTGAGGAAAGGATAAGGAAAGGAAGACAAAAACCAAAAAACATATACTTACCTTGACCTAAAAACAAAATTAATATTTATTTGGACTGGGACCTGGGGAAGAAAAAAGAAAAAATAATACTTACCTGTAAACCTATAAAAGGAAAAATAATACTTACCTGTAAACCTATAAATGAAAAAATAATATTTACCTGGAAACCTATAAAGGATAAATAATACTTACCTGGAAACCTATATAAAGGAAAAACAATACTTACCTGTGAATGGGACCTGTAAAATAAGAAACATCCTAAATAATGAAACAGAAAAAGAATTAGAAAGGGAAGGCAAAAAGGGAAAAAGGAGGGCGGAGCCAAAAGGGTATAAAAGGAGCTGAAGCCAAGTAGGCTCTGCTCATTTGTAAATTGGTCAGCAAAGCGTCTGAAGAAGGCAGAAGATGCCGAAACGTTACGCATATGCTGATCATATGGCTATAAGTCAAATTTTTTGAAACACCACCACCTTTGGGTGATGGAAAATAATAACCTAAATAAGGGAATGTAACCTAATAATTGTGTATATGAAACTAAATGGTGTAAATTAAACTAAATATGTAACTTAGGTATAACAAAACTAAATGGAGTTTGAACACAAACTAAAATGTTAACCTAAAATAATGTGTAAATGTTTAACCTAATTGTGGGTAATTTTTATAGGAGTTGGAGGTGCTCTGCTTGGTGCTTCTTAGATGGACCGTGCATCATTCCTGCTCCCGGGTTTTGGCCCGTGGAGCGGGTTTTCTAACCAAAGTCCTAACCAGCCAGTGCCTCAGGAGTGGCCTGGCGGGGTCCTTCTAGCTCTATCTAACCTAATTTTTGAGGCCCAAACGGCTTACCCCCTACCCCCTATCCTAGCCTAAATCCCTAGTCTACAAATTTTATATGCCCAATTGGTATTACTTGTTCTAACCCCATCCCATCTACTATCATAACCCCAAGGTCTATCCTAATCCTAACCCCAATTTGGAAATGTCCAATCCTATCCTATTCTAAATTATCCCAACCTAATCTACCCTATTCTACTGCCCCTACCCTAATCCTAACCTAATTATTCATCCCTAATCCTATGCCCCCTGACCCCGAATCCTAATCTATAGCCTACCTAACCCAGCTACCGGAAGTCTTTAAATTCACGGGTATTGATAGTAATAATAACCCAAAGAAATATAAACTCAAAAAGTAAATAGGCAAAGTGAAGCCATAAAAGTCCTAGACGATGGGAAGAGACGTTGGTGTTAAGGACAGTGAAGGAGAAGGTGAAAGCAAGGGGAGGCAGAAGAGAAGGATAGGAGAACTTAGAGGAAGGAGAGGGAAAGGAAAGGGAAAGAGTGGAAAGGAAAGGTGGTGAGGAAAGGATAAGGAAAGGAAGACAAAAACCAAAAAACATATACTTACCTTGACCTAAAAACAAAATTAATATTTATTTGGACTGGGACCTGGGGAAGAAAAAAGAAAAAATAATACTTACCTGTAAACCTATAAAAGGAAAAATAATACTTACCTGTAAACCTATAAATGAAAAAATAATATTTACCTGGAAACCTATAAAGGATAAATAATACTTACCTGGAAACCTATATAAAGGAAAAACAATACTTACCTGTGAATGGGACCTGTAAAATAAGAAACATCCTAAATAATGAAACAGAAAAAGAATTAGAAAGGGAAGGCAAAAAGGGAAAAAGGAGGGCGGAGCCAAAAGGGTATAAAAGGAGCTGAAGCCAAGTAGGCTCTGCTCATTTGTAAATTGGTCAGCAAAGCGTCTGAAGAAGGCAGAAGATGCCGAAACGTTACGCATATGCTGATCATATGGCTATAAGTCAAATTTTTTGAAACACCACCACCTTTGGGTGATGGAAAATAATAACCTAAATAAGGGAATGTAACCTAATAATTGTGTATATGAAACTAAATGGTGTAAATTAAACTAAATATGTAACTTAGGTATAACAAAACTAAATGGAGTTTGAACACAAACTAAAATGTTAACCTAAAATAATGTGTAAATGTTTAACCTAATTGTGGGTAATTTTTATAGGAGTTGGAGGTGCTCTGCTTGGTGCTTCTTAGATGGACCGTGCATCATTCCTGCTCCCGGGTTTTGGCCCGTGGAGCGGGTTTTCTAACCAAAGTCCTAACCAGCCAGTGCCTCAGGAGTGGCCTGGCGGGGTCCTTCTAGCTCTATCTAACCTAATTTTTGAGGCCCAAACGGCTTACCCCCTACCCCCTATCCTAGCCTAAATCCCTAGTCTACAAATTTTATATGCCCAATTGGTATTACTTGTTCTAACCCCATCCCATCTACTATCATAACCCCAAGGTCTATCCTAATCCTAACCCCAATTTGGAAATGTCCAATCCTATCCTATTCTAAATTATCCCAACCTAATCTACCCTATTCTACTGCCCCTACCCTAATCCTAACCTAATTATTCATCCCTAATCCTATGCCCCCTGACCCCGAATCCTAATCTATAGCCTACCTAACCCAGCTACCGGAAGTCTTTAAATTCACGGGTATTGATAGTAATAATAACCCAAAGAAATATAAACTCAAAAAGTAAATAGGCAAAGTGAAGCCATAAAAGTCCTAGACGATGGGAAGAGACGTTGGTGTTAAGGACAGTGAAGGAGAAGGTGAAAGCAAGGGGAGGCAGAAGAGAAGGATAGGAGAACTTAGAGGAAGGAGAGGGAAAGGAAAGGGAAAGAGTGGAAAGGAAAGGTGGTGAGGAAAGGATAAGGAAAGGAAGACAAAAACCAAAAAACATATACTTACCTTGACCTAAAAACAAAATTAATATTTATTTGGACTGGGACCTGGGGAAGAAAAAAGAAAAAATAATACTTACCTGTAAACCTATAAAAGGAAAAATAATACTTACCTGTAAACCTATAAATGAAAAAATAATATTTACCTGGAAACCTATAAAGGATAAATAATACTTACCTGGAAACCTATATAAAGGAAAAACAATACTTACCTGTGAATGGGACCTGTAAAATAAGAAACATCCTAAATAATGAAACAGAAAAAGAATTAGAAAGGGAAGGCAAAAAGGGAAAAAGGAGGGCGGAGCCAAAAGGGTATAAAAGGAGCTGAAGCCAAGTAGGCTCTGCTCATTTGTAAATTGGTCAGCAAAGCGTCTGAAGAAGGCAGAAGATGCCGAAACGTTACGCATATGCTGATCATATGGCTATAAGTCAAATTTTTTGAAACACCACCACCTTTGGGTGATGGAAAATAATAACCTAAATAAGGGAATGTAACCTAATAATTGTGTATATGAAACTAAATGGTGTAAATTAAACTAAATATGTAACTTAGGTATAACAAAACTAAATGGAGTTTGAACACAAACTAAAATGTTAACCTAAAATAATGTGTAAATGTTTAACCTAATTGTGGGTAATTTTTATAGGAGTTGGAGGTGCTCTGCTTGGTGCTTCTTAGATGGACCGTGCATCATTCCTGCTCCCGGGTTTTGGCCCGTGGAGCGGGTTTTCTAACCAAAGTCCTAACCAGCCAGTGCCTCAGGAGTGGCCTGGCGGGGTCCTTCTAGCTCTATCTAACCTAATTTTTGAGGCCCAAACGGCTTACCCCCTACCCCCTATCCTAGCCTAAATCCCTAGTCTACAAATTTTATATGCCCAATTGGTATTACTTGTTCTAACCCCATCCCATCTACTATCATAACCCCAAGGTCTATCCTAATCCTAACCCCAATTTGGAAATGTCCAATCCTATCCTATTCTAAATTATCCCAACCTAATCTACCCTATTCTACTGCCCCTACCCTAATCCTAACCTAATTATTCATCCCTAATCCTATGCCCCCTGACCCCGAATCCTAATCTATAGCCTACCTAACCCAGCTACCGGAAGTCTTTAAATTCACGGGTATTGATAGTAATAATAACCCAAAGAAATATAAACTCAAAAAGTAAATAGGCAAAGTGAAGCCATAAAAGTCCTAGACGATGGGAAGAGACGTTGGTGTTAAGGACAGTGAAGGAGAAGGTGAAAGCAAGGGGAGGCAGAAGAGAAGGATAGGAGAACTTAGAGGAAGGAGAGGGAAAGGAAAGGGAAAGAGTGGAAAGGAAAGGTGGTGAGGAAAGGATAAGGAAAGGAAGACAAAAACCAAAAAACATATACTTACCTTGACCTAAAAACAAAATTAATATTTATTTGGACTGGGACCTGGGGAAGAAAAAAGAAAAAATAATACTTACCTGTAAACCTATAAAAGGAAAAATAATACTTACCTGTAAACCTATAAATGAAAAAATAATATTTACCTGGAAACCTATAAAGGATAAATAATACTTACCTGGAAACCTATATAAAGGAAAAACAATACTTACCTGTGAATGGGACCTGTAAAATAAGAAACATCCTAAATAATGAAACAGAAAAAGAATTAGAAAGGGAAGGCAAAAAGGGAAAAAGGAGGGCGGAGCCAAAAGGGTATAAAAGGAGCTGAAGCCAAGTAGGCTCTGCTCATTTGTAAATTGGTCAGCAAAGCGTCTGAAGAAGGCAGAAGATGCCGAAACGTTACGCATATGCTGATCATATGGCTATAAGTCAAATTTTTTGAAACACCACCACCTTTGGGTGATGGAAAATAATAACCTAAATAAGGGAATGTAACCTAATAATTGTGTATATGAAACTAAATGGTGTAAATTAAACTAAATATGTAACTTAGGTATAACAAAACTAAATGGAGTTTGAACACAAACTAAAATGTTAACCTAAAATAATGTGTAAATGTTTAACCTAATTGTGGGTAATTTTTATAGGAGTTGGAGGTGCTCTGCTTGGTGCTTCTTAGATGGACCGTGCATCATTCCTGCTCCCGGGTTTTGGCCCGTGGAGCGGGTTTTCTAACCAAAGTCCTAACCAGCCAGTGCCTCAGGAGTGGCCTGGCGGGGTCCTTCTAGCTCTATCTAACCTAATTTTTGAGGCCCAAACGGCTTACCCCCTACCCCCTATCCTAGCCTAAATCCCTAGTCTACAAATTTTATATGCCCAATTGGTATTACTTGTTCTAACCCCATCCCATCTACTATCATAACCCCAAGGTCTATCCTAATCCTAACCCCAATTTGGAAATGTCCAATCCTATCCTATTCTAAATTATCCCAACCTAATCTACCCTATTCTACTGCCCCTACCCTAATCCTAACCTAATTATTCATCCCTAATCCTATGCCCCCTGACCCCGAATCCTAATCTATAGCCTACCTAACCCAGCTACCGGAAGTCTTTAAATTCACGGGTATTGATAGTAATAATAACCCAAAGAAATATAAACTCAAAAAGTAAATAGGCAAAGTGAAGCCATAAAAGTCCTAGACGATGGGAAGAGACGTTGGTGTTAAGGACAGTGAAGGAGAAGGTGAAAGCAAGGGGAGGCAGAAGAGAAGGATAGGAGAACTTAGAGGAAGGAGAGGGAAAGGAAAGGGAAAGAGTGGAAAGGAAAGGTGGTGAGGAAAGGATAAGGAAAGGAAGACAAAAACCAAAAAACATATACTTACCTTGACCTAAAAACAAAATTAATATTTATTTGGACTGGGACCTGGGGAAGAAAAAAGAAAAAATAATACTTACCTGTAAACCTATAAAAGGAAAAATAATACTTACCTGTAAACCTATAAATGAAAAAATAATATTTACCTGGAAACCTATAAAGGATAAATAATACTTACCTGGAAACCTATATAAAGGAAAAACAATACTTACCTGTGAATGGGACCTGTAAAATAAGAAACATCCTAAATAATGAAACAGAAAAAGAATTAGAAAGGGAAGGCAAAAAGGGAAAAAGGAGGGCGGAGCCAAAAGGGTATAAAAGGAGCTGAAGCCAAGTAGGCTCTGCTCATTTGTAAATTGGTCAGCAAAGCGTCTGAAGAAGGCAGAAGATGCCGAAACGTTACGCATATGCTGATCATATGGCTATAAGTCAAATTTTTTGAAACACCACCACCTTTGGGTGATGGAAAATAATAACCTAAATAAGGGAATGTAACCTAATAATTGTGTATATGAAACTAAATGGTGTAAATTAAACTAAATATGTAACTTAGGTATAACAAAACTAAATGGAGTTTGAACACAAACTAAAATGTTAACCTAAAATAATGTGTAAATGTTTAACCTAATTGTGGGTAATTTTTATAGGAGTTGGAGGTGCTCTGCTTGGTGCTTCTTAGATGGACCGTGCATCATTCCTGCTCCCGGGTTTTGGCCCGTGGAGCGGGTTTTCTAACCAAAGTCCTAACCAGCCAGTGCCTCAGGAGTGGCCTGGCGGGGTCCTTCTAGCTCTATCTAACCTAATTTTTGAGGCCCAAACGGCTTACCCCCTACCCCCTATCCTAGCCTAAATCCCTAGTCTACAAATTTTATATGCCCAATTGGTATTACTTGTTCTAACCCCATCCCATCTACTATCATAACCCCAAGGTCTATCCTAATCCTAACCCCAATTTGGAAATGTCCAATCCTATCCTATTCTAAATTATCCCAAC
Source organism: Lutjanus erythropterus (assembly GCF_056507025.1). Classification (NCBI taxonomy): domain Eukaryota; kingdom Metazoa; phylum Chordata; class Actinopteri; order Lutjaniformes; family Lutjanidae; genus Lutjanus; species Lutjanus erythropterus. Next base: position 51,849 of record NW_028146672.1, on the reverse strand, counting down.
CTAATCTACCCTATTCTACTGCCCCTACCCTAATCCTAACCTAATTATTCATCCCTAATCCTATGCCCCCTGACCCCGAATCCTAATCTATAGCCTACCTAACCCAGCTACCGGAAGTCTTTAAATTCACGGGTATTGATAGTAATAATAACCCAAAGAAATATAAACTCAAAAAGTAAATAGGCAAAGTGAAGCCATAAAAGTCCTAGACGATGGGAAGAGACGTTGGTGTTAAGGACAGTGAAGGAGAAGGTGAAAGCAAGGGGAGGCAGAAGAGAAGGATAGGAGAACTTAGAGGAAGGAGAGGGAAAGGAAAGGGAAAGAGTGGAAAGGAAAGGTGGTGAGGAAAGGATAAGGAAAGGAAGACAAAAACCAAAAAACATATACTTACCTTGACCTAAAAACAAAATTAATATTTATTTGGACTGGGACCTGGGGAAGAAAAAAGAAAAAATAATACTTACCTGTAAACCTATAAAAGGAAAAATAATACTTACCTGTAAACCTATAAATGAAAAAATAATATTTACCTGGAAACCTATAAAGGATAAATAATACTTACCTGGAAACCTATATAAAGGAAAAACAATACTTACCTGTGAATGGGACCTGTAAAATAAGAAACATCCTAAATAATGAAACAGAAAAAGAATTAGAAAGGGAAGGCAAAAAGGGAAAAAGGAGGGCGGAGCCAAAAGGGTATAAAAGGAGCTGAAGCCAAGTAGGCTCTGCTCATTTGTAAATTGGTCAGCAAAGCGTCTGAAGAAGGCAGAAGATGCCGAAACGTTACGCATATGCTGATCATATGGCTATAAGTCAAATTTTTTGAAACACCACCACCTTTGGGTGATGGAAAATAATAACCTAAATAAGGGAATGTAACCTAATAATTGTGTATATGAAACTAAATGGTGTAAATTAAACTAAATATGTAACTTAGGTATAACAAAACTAAATGGAGTTTGAACACAAACTAAAATGTTAACCTAAAATAATGTGTAAATGTTTAACCTAATTGTGGGTAATTTTTATAGGAGTTGGAGGTGCTCTGCTTGGTGCTTCTTAGATGGACCGTGCATCATTCCTGCTCCCGGGTTTTGGCCCGTGGAGCGGGTTTTCTAACCAAAGTCCTAACCCTAACCCTAACCCTAACCCTAACCCTAACCCTAACCCTCACTTCTATACCCACCCCTGTACTCTTTCCCTAAACTCAACCTTCCCCCCAACCCTCTTTTTTCTCACTCACGGCCTCTAGTTCTCATTCCTATACTCTCCCCATCACTACCCTAAACCCAACCTTTCCTTTTCCCCCCCTGACCCCCCTTTTTTTCTCACTTACTGCCTCTAGTCCTTTCCTTTCCTCTCTTCCTCACTTCTATACCCCCCCTCCACTATTATCCTAAACTCAACCTCTTCCCCCCACAACCCTCCTCTTTACCTCACTCACTGCCTCTAGTCCTTCCCTTTCCTTTCCTCCTCACTTCTATACCCACCCCTGTACTCTTTCCCTAAACTCAACCTTCCCCCCAACCCTCTTTTTTCTCACTCACGGCCTCTAGTTCTCATTCCTATACTCTCCCCATCACTATCCTAAACCCAACCTTTCCTTTCTCCCTCTCTCATTTCCTTTCCACACGTTCTCTGTCCTTACCTTCTATAATCACCCCTGTTCTCTTATCCTAAACCCAACCTTTCCTCTTCTGTCCTAATCCTACTCCTCTAAAACCCCCCCTATACTACACCTACCCTCATCCTTACCCTTAACACAACCTCCCTTCTAACTCTCCATTTCTAGACTCTCACCCACCCTTACCCTAAACCCAACCTTCCCCCTCCCGCCTAATCTTCTCTTCTTTTTCTACTCTCATGATTATACTTATCCTAAACCTAACCTACACCCACCCTTATCCTAACACTCATTAATTTTACACTCTCCCTAGTCCTGACCCTAAACACAACCATCCTCTCCCCCCGCCTAACTAATCCCTTCTTTTTTTCTTTTTTCTCTTTTCCCTTTCTTTTTCTTTTTTCCCCCTTTTTTTCTCTTTTTCTTCCCATCTTTTTCACACTGGACCAACCGAACCTGGACTCACAACAATAATTTTTCAACACTCCCTCTCCCCTCCCCCTCCAATTCCCCATCAGGAATCTCGGAGGTGGCGGGGAGACACAGTATGAGCCTACTCCGGCCGGGTTTTGATCGAGGTTAACCGACTTCTCATTACCTCTATGCTGTTGTCCTCCTTACCACTCACCCGATTTCCTCCCTTTTTATTTTTTAAAATCCCCTTTTGCCCCCCCCATACACCTGTACAACCGAACCTGGACCCACAAGAATAATCTTTTTCCACACTCCCTCTCCCCTCCCCCTCCAGTTCCCCAGCAGGAATCTGGGAGGTGGCGGGGAGACACAGTATGAGCCTACTCCGGCCGGGTTTTGATCGAGGTTAACCGACTTCTCATTACCTCTATGCTGTTGTCCTCCTTACCACTCACCCGATTTCCTCCCTTTTTATTTTTTAAAATCCCCTTTTGCCCCCCCCATACACCTGTACAACCGAACCTGGACCCACAAGAATAATCTTTTTCCACACTCCCTCTCCCCTCCCCCTCCAGTTCCCCAGCAGGAATCTGGGAGGTGGCGGGGAGACACAGTATGAGCCTACTCCGGCCGGGTTTTGATCGAGGTTAACCGACTTCTCATTACCTCTATGCTGTTGTCCTCCTTACCACTCACCCAATTTCCTCCCTTTTTATTCTTTTTGATCCCTTCCCCCTCCCTACACCTACGCAACCGAACCTGGACCCACAAGAATAATATTTTTCCACATTTCCTCTCCCCTCCCCCTCCAGTTCCACATCAGGAATCTGGGAGGTGGCGGGGAGACACAGTATGAGCCTACTCCGGCCGGGTTTTGATCGAGGTTAACCGACTTCTCATTACCTCTATGCTGTTGTCCTCCTGACCACTCACCCACTTTCTCAGATGTTATCTCACACAACCAAGATGGTGAGGACTTGACATGTCGGAGATCTTAAGCAAGTAACATGCGTCGGCCAGTGCATTGCCTTTGACTATCCATACCAAACTGGGCCGGTTACACAACTGACCCAGGGAAGTCATCGAGATAATAATTCCTACACCTAACCCTAACCCTTACCCTTATCCTAAGCCCCCCAACCCTCTATCCCAATTTGAAAATTTGCCAATCCAACTAACCGGAAGTCTTTAAATTCAAACTATATATGCAGGGTATCAGAAGGATAACCCAATAACTTATGGAAGCTAATATAAGCACCAGTACCTATCGAGGGGATTAGAAGAATAACCCAAAAACTTTGAAGCTCATTCAAGCTCAAGTACAAGCCCGAACATGTCCTATAGACGATGGGAAGAGACGTTGTGATTGTGCAACATTTGAAGGAAAGGGTTAAAGCAAGGGGAGAGGCAGCAGAGAAGGAGAGGAGTAATTGGAGGAAGGAAAAGGAAAGAAAAGGGAAAACAGAGTAGAGGGAAAAGGAAGGAAGAAAGGATGGAAAAGGAAGACACAAGAAAAAGTGTTACAACACATACTTACCACCTGAAAAAAATCTACTTACCTGGACCTGGAACCTAAAAAAACTAAAAATGTACTTACCTGGAAACCGAATTAGGACCTGTTAAATTAAAAACAAAAAACCATACTTACCTGGGAAACCAAACTGGAACCTGTAAAACAAAAACCTATTGAATGGGAAAGAAAATCAAGAAACAGGGAAGGAGGAAGGCAGAAGGAAGAGGGAGTGTCAGAGGGAACGCCCACAAGGGTACATAAGGGGCTGAAGCAAAGCAAGCACAGCTCACTTCACAGATGATCAGCTAAGCGTCTGAAGAAGGCTCTTAATCGCCGAAACGTTACGCATGCTGGTCACAAAGGCTTTTAGTCTAATTTTTTGAAACCCCATCACCTTTGGGTGATGGAAATACAATATGTTAACCTAAGATAGGGACACGAAATTAAAACCAAAAGGTATTTAACTGAAAATGAACCTAATATAAGGACATTAACTAAAACTATAATGTATTTAATGTTTGTGTTTGGGCTTGGGGGACTCTGCTGGGCACCCCTCGATGGAGTGTGCGCTCGCACTCGCTCCGGGGCTTCGCCCTCGGAGCTAGTGCTCCTACATCTAGTCCTAACCCGCCGGTGCCTCGGGAGTGCCGGGTGGAGTTTCCCCTTGCTCTACTCAATTTTTGAGACCCAAAATGGCTACCCCACACCCCTCTAACCTAACTTAAACAATTGGAGATTCTAATCCTATCCCAACTACTATCCTAACCCCAAGGTCCGTAACTTTCAATGCTTAAAATCAACCCATTATTTGGAAATGTCTACTTCTATCCTAATCTAAATTGCCCTGTCCTATTTACCCTGTTCTACCACCCCTGTCCTAATCCTAATCCTAGTTATCTTACCCTTATCCTAAGCCCCCCAACCCTCTATCCCAATTTGAAAATTTGCCAATCCAACTAACCGGAAGTCTTTAAATTCAAACTATATATGCAGGGTATCAGAAGGATAACCCAATAACTTATGGAAGCTAATATAAGCACCAGTACCTATCGAGGGGATTAGAAGAATAACCCAAAAACTTTGAAGCTCATTCAAGCTCAAGTACAAGCCCGAACATGTCCTATAGACGATGGGAAGAGACGTTGTGATTGTGCAACATTTGAAGGAAAGGGTTAAAGCAAGGGGAGAGGCAGCAGAGAAGGAGAGGAGTAATTGGAGGAAGGAAAAGGAAAGAAAAGGGAAAACAGAGTAGAGGGAAAAGGAAGGAAGAAAGGATGGAAAAGGAAGACACAAGAAAAAGTGTTACAACACATACTTACCACCTGAAAAAAATCTACTTACCTGGACCTGGAACCTAAAAAAACTAAAAATGTACTTACCTGGAAACCGAATTAGGACCTGTTAAATTAAAAACAAAAAACCATACTTACCTGGGAAACCAAACTGGAACCTGTAAAACAAAAACCTATTGAATGGGAAAGAAAATCAAGAAACAGGGAAGGAGGAAGGCAGAAGGAAGAGGGAGTGTCAGAGGGAACGCCCACAAGGGTACATAAGGGGCTGAAGCAAAGCAAGCACAGCTCACTTCACAGATGATCAGCTAAGCGTCTGAAGAAGGCTCTTAATCGCCGAAACGTTACGCATGCTGGTCACAAAGGCTTTTAGTCTAATTTTTTGAAACCCCATCACCTTTGGGTGATGGAAATACAATATGTTAACCTAAGATAGGGACACGAAATTAAAACCAAAAGGTATTTAACTGAAAATGAACCTAATATAAGGACATTAACTAAAACTATAATGTATTTAATGTTTGTGTTTGGGCTTGGGGGACTCTGCTGGGCACCCCTCGATGGAGTGTGCGCTCGCACTCGCTCCGGGGCTTCGCCCTCGGAGCTAGTGCTCCTACATCTAGTCCTAACCCGCCGGTGCCTCGGGAGTGCCGGGTGGAGTTTCCCCTTGCTCTACTCAATTTTTGAGACCCAAAATGGCTACCCCACACCCCTCTAACCTAACTTAAACAATTGGAGATTCTAATCCTATCCCAACTACTATCCTAACCCCAAGGTCCGTAACTTTCAATGCTTAAAATCAACCCATTATTTGGAAATGTCTACTTCTATCCTAATCTAAATTGCCCTGTCCTATTTACCCTGTTCTACCACCCCTGTCCTAATCCTAATCCTAGTTATCTTACCCTTATCCTAAGCCCCCCAACCCTCTATCCCAATTTGAAAATTTGCCAATCCAACTAACCGGAAGTCTTTAAATTCAAACTATATATGCAGGGTATCAGAAGGATAACCCAATAACTTATGGAAGCTAATATAAGCACCAGTACCTATCGAGGGGATTAGAAGAATAACCCAAAAACTTTGAAGCTCATTCAAGCTCAAGTACAAGCCCGAACATGTCCTATAGACGATGGGAAGAGACGTTGTGATTGTGCAACATTTGAAGGAAAGGGTTAAAGCAAGGGGAGAGGCAGCAGAGAAGGAGAGGAGTAATTGGAGGAAGGAAAAGGAAAGAAAAGGGAAAACAGAGTAGAGGGAAAAGGAAGGAAGAAAGGATGGAAAAGGAAGACACAAGAAAAAGTGTTACAACACATACTTACCACCTGAAAAAAATCTACTTACCTGGACCTGGAACCTAAAAAAACTAAAAATGTACTTACCTGGAAACCGAATTAGGACCTGTTAAATTAAAAACAAAAAACCATACTTACCTGGGAAACCAAACTGGAACCTGTAAAACAAAAACCTATTGAATGGGAAAGAAAATCAAGAAACAGGGAAGGAGGAAGGCAGAAGGAAGAGGGAGTGTCAGAGGGAACGCCCACAAGGGTACATAAGGGGCTGAAGCAAAGCAAGCACAGCTCACTTCACAGATGATCAGCTAAGCGTCTGAAGAAGGCTCTTAATCGCCGAAACGTTACGCATGCTGGTCACAAAGGCTTTTAGTCTAATTTTTTGAAACCCCATCACCTTTGGGTGATGGAAATACAATATGTTAACCTAAGATAGGGACACGAAATTAAAACCAAAAGGTATTTAACTGAAAATGAACCTAATATAAGGACATTAACTAAAACTATAATGTATTTAATGTTTGTGTTTGGGCTTGGGGGACTCTGCTGGGCACCCCTCGATGGAGTGTGCGCTCGCACTCGCTCCGGGGCTTCGCCCTCGGAGCTAGTGCTCCTACATCTAGTCCTAACCCGCCGGTGCCTCGGGAGTGCCGGGTGGAGTTTCCCCTTGCTCTACTCAATTTTTGAGACCCAAAATGGCTACCCCACACCCCTCTAACCTAACTTAAACAATTGGAGATTCTAATCCTATCCCAACTACTATCCTAACCCCAAGGTCCGTAACTTTCAATGCTTAAAATCAACCCATTATTTGGAAATGTCTACTTCTATCCTAATCTAAATTGCCCTGTCCTATTTACCCTGTTCTACCACCCCTGTCCTAATCCTAATCCTAGTTATCTTACCCTTATCCTAAGCCCCCCAACCCTCTATCCCAATTTGAAAATTTGCCAATCCAACTAACCGGAAGTCTTTAAATTCAAACTATATATGCAGGGTATCAGAAGGATAACCCAATAACTTATGGAAGCTAATATAAGCACCAGTACCTATCGAGGGGATTAGAAGAATAACCCAAAAACTTTGAAGCTCATTCAAGCTCAAGTACAAGCCCGAACATGTCCTATAGACGATGGGAAGAGACGTTGTGATTGTGCAACATTTGAAGGAAAGGGTTAAAGCAAGGGGAGAGGCAGCAGAGAAGGAGAGGAGTAATTGGAGGAAGGAAAAGGAAAGAAAAGGGAAAACAGAGTAGAGGGAAAAGGAAGGAAGAAAGGATGGAAAAGGAAGACACAAGAAAAAGTGTTACAACACATACTTACCACCTGAAAAAAATCTACTTACCTGGACCTGGAACCTAAAAAAACTAAAAATGTACTTACCTGGAAACCGAATTAGGACCTGTTAAATTAAAAACAAAAAACCATACTTACCTGGGAAACCAAACTGGAACCTGTAAAACAAAAACCTATTGAATGGGAAAGAAAATCAAGAAACAGGGAAGGAGGAAGGCAGAAGGAAGAGGGAGTGTCAGAGGGAACGCCCACAAGGGTACATAAGGGGCTGAAGCAAAGCAAGCACAGCTCACTTCACAGATGATCAGCTAAGCGTCTGAAGAAGGCTCTTAATCGCCGAAACGTTACGCATGCTGGTCACAAAGGCTTTTAGTCTAATTTTTTGAAACCCCATCACCTTTGGGTGATGGAAATACAATATGTTAACCTAAGATAGGGACACGAAATTAAAACCAAAAGGTATTTAACTGAAAATGAACCTAATATAAGGACATTAACTAAAACTATAATGTATTTAATGTTTGTGTTTGGGCTTGGGGGACTCTGCTGGGCACCCCTCGATGGAGTGTGCGCTCGCACTCGCTCCGGGGCTTCGCCCTCGGAGCTAGTGCTCCTACATCTAGTCCTAACCCGCCGGTGCCTCGGGAGTGCCGGGTGGAGTTTCCCCTTGCTCTACTCAATTTTTGAGACCCAAAATGGCTACCCCACACCCCTCTAACCTAACTTAAACAATTGGAGATTCTAATCCTATCCCAACTACTATCCTAACCCCAAGGTCCGTAACTTTCAATGCTTAAAATCAACCCATTATTTGGAAATGTCTACTTCTATCCTAATCTAAATTGCCCTGTCCTATTTACCCTGTTCTACCACCCCTGTCCTAATCCTAATCCTAGTTATCTTACCCTTATCCTAAGCCCCCCAACCCTCTATCCCAATTTGAAAATTTGCCAATCCAACTAACCGGAAGTCTTTAAATTCAAACTATATATGCAGGGTATCAGAAGGATAACCCAATAACTTATGGAAGCTAATATAAGCACCAGTACCTATCGAGGGGATTAGAAGAATAACCCAAAAACTTTGAAGCTCATTCAAGCTCAAGTACAAGCCCGAACATGTCCTATAGACGATGGGAAGAGACGTTGTGATTGTGCAACATTTGAAGGAAAGGGTTAAAGCAAGGGGAGAGGCAGCAGAGAAGGAGAGGAGTAATTGGAGGAAGGAAAAGGAAAGAAAAGGGAAAACAGAGTAGAGGGAAAAGGAAGGAAGAAAGGATGGAAAAGGAAGACACAAGAAAAAGTGTTACAACACATACTTACCACCTGAAAAAAATCTACTTACCTGGACCTGGAACCTAAAAAAACTAAAAATGTACTTACCTGGAAACCGAATTAGGACCTGTTAAATTAAAAACAAAAAACCATACTTACCTGGGAAACCAAACTGGAACCTGTAAAACAAAAACCTATTGAATGGGAAAGAAAATCAAGAAACAGGGAAGGAGGAAGGCAGAAGGAAGAGGGAGTGTCAGAGGGAACGCCCACAAGGGTACATAAGGGGCTGAAGCAAAGCAAGCACAGCTCACTTCACAGATGATCAGCTAAGCGTCTGAAGAAGGCTCTTAATCGCCGAAACGTTACGCATGCTGGTCACAAAGGCTTTTAGTCTAATTTTTTGAAACCCCATCACCTTTGGGTGATGGAAATACAATATGTTAACCTAAGATAGGGACACGAAATTAAAACCAAAAGGTATTTAACTGAAAATGAACCTAATATAAGGACATTAACTAAAACTATAATGTATTTAATGTTTGTGTTTGGGCTTGGGGGACTCTGCTGGGCACCCCTCGATGGAGTGTGCGCTCGCACTCGCTCCGGGGCTTCGCCCTCGGAGCTAGTGCTCCTACATCTAGTCCTAACCCGCCGGTGCCTCGGGAGTGCCGGGTGGAGTTTCCCCTTGCTCTACTCAATTTTTGAGACCCAAAATGGCTACCCCACACCCCTCTAACCTAACTTAAACAATTGGAGATTCTAATCCTATCCCAACTACTATCCTAACCCCAAGGTCCGTAACTTTCAATGCTTAAAATCAACCCATTATTTGGAAATGTCTACTTCTATCCTAATCTAAATTGCCCTGTCCTATTTACCCTGTTCTACCACCCCTGTCCTAATCCTAATCCTAGTTATCTTACCCTTATCCTAAGCCCCCCAACCCTCTATCCCAATTTGAAAATTTGCCAATCCAACTAACCGGAAGTCTTTAAATTCAAACTATATATGCAGGGTATCAGAAGGATAACCCAATAACTTATGGAAGCTAATATAAGCACCAGTACCTATCGAGGGGATTAGAAGAATAACCCAAAAACTTTGAAGCTCATTCAAGCTCAAGTACAAGCCCGAACATGTCCTATAGACGATGGGAAGAGACGTTGTGATTGTGCAACATTTGAAGGAAAGGGTTAAAGCAAGGGGAGAGGCAGCAGAGAAGGAGAGGAGTAATTGGAGGAAGGAAAAGGAAAGAAAAGGGAAAACAGAGTAGAGGGAAAAGGAAGGAAGAAAGGATGGAAAAGGAAGACACAAGAAAAAGTGTTACAACACATACTTACCACCTGAAAAAAATCTACTTACCTGGACCTGGAACCTAAAAAAACTAAAAATGTACTTACCTGGAAACCGAATTAGGACCTGTTAAATTAAAAACAAAAAACCATACTTACCTGGGAAACCAAACTGGAACCTGTAAAACAAAAACCTATTGAATGGGAAAGAAAATCAAGAAACAGGGAAGGAGGAAGGCAGAAGGAAGAGGGAGTGTCAGAGGGAACGCCCACAAGGGTACATAAGGGGCTGAAGCAAAGCAAGCACAGCTCACTTCACAGATGATCAGCTAAGCGTCTGAAGAAGGCTCTTAATCGCCGAAACGTTACGCATGCTGGTCACAAAGGCTTTTAGTCTAATTTTTTGAAACCCCATCACCTTTGGGTGATGGAAATACAATATGTTAACCTAAGATAGGGACACGAAATTAAAACCAAAAGGTATTTAACTGAAAATGAACCTAATATAAGGACATTAACTAAAACTATAATGTATTTAATGTTTGTGTTTGGGCTTGGGGGACTCTGCTGGGCACCCCTCGATGGAGTGTGCGCTCGCACTCGCTCCGGGGCTTCGCCCTCGGAGCTAGTGCTCCTACATCTAGTCCTAACCCGCCGGTGCCTCGGGAGTGCCGGGTGGAGTTTCCCCTTGCTCTACTCAATTTTTGAGACCCAAAATGGCTACCCCACACCCCTCTAACCTAACTTAAACAATTGGAGATTCTAATCCTATCCCAACTACTATCCTAACCCCAAGGTCCGTAACTTTCAATGCTTAAAATCAACCCATTATTTGGAAATGTCTACTTCTATCCTAATCTAAATTGCCCTGTCCTATTTACCCTGTTCTACCACCCCTGTCCTAATCCTAATCCTAGTTATCTTACCCTTATCCTAAGCCCCCCAACCCTCTATCCCAATTTGAAAATTTGCCAATCCAACTAACCGGAAGTCTTTAAATTCAAACTATATATGCAGGGTATCAGAAGGATAACCCAATAACTTATGGAAGCTAATATAAGCACCAGTACCTATCGAGGGGATTAGAAGAATAACCCAAAAACTTTGAAGCTCATTCAAGCTCAAGTACAAGCCCGAACATGTCCTATAGACGATGGGAAGAGACGTTGTGATTGTGCAACATTTGAAGGAAAGGGTTAAAGCAAGGGGAGAGGCAGCAGAGAAGGAGAGGAGTAATTGGAGGAAGGAAAAGGAAAGAAAAGGGAAAACAGAGTAGAGGGAAAAGGAAGGAAGAAAGGATGGAAAAGGAAGACACAAGAAAAAGTGTTACAACACATACTTACCACCTGAAAAAAATCTACTTACCTGGACCTGGAACCTAAAAAAACTAAAAATGTACTTACCTGGAAACCGAATTAGGACCTGTTAAATTAAAAACAAAAAACCATACTTACCTGGGAAACCAAACTGGAACCTGTAAAACAAAAACCTATTGAATGGGAAAGAAAATCAAGAAACAGGGAAGGAGGAAGGCAGAAGGAAGAGGGAGTGTCAGAGGGAACGCCCACAAGGGTACATAAGGGGCTGAAGCAAAGCAAGCACAGCTCACTTCACAGATGATCAGCTAAGCGTCTGAAGAAGGCTCTTAATCGCCGAAACGTTACGCATGCTGGTCACAAAGGCTTTTAGTCTAATTTTTTGAAACCCCATCACCTTTGGGTGATGGAAATACAATATGTTAACCTAAGATAGGGACACGAAATTAAAACCAAAAGGTATTTAACTGAAAATGAACCTAATATAAGGACATTAACTAAAACTATAATGTATTTAATGTTTGTGTTTGGGCTTGGGGGACTCTGCTGGGCACCCCTCGATGGAGTGTGCGCTCGCACTCGCTCCGGGGCTTCGCCCTCGGAGCTAGTGCTCCTACATCTAGTCCTAACCCGCCGGTGCCTCGGGAGTGCCGGGTGGAGTTTCCCCTTGCTCTACTCAATTTTTGAGACCCAAAATGGCTACCCCACACCCCTCTAACCTAACTTAAACAATTGGAGATTCTAATCCTATCCCAACTACTATCCTAACCCCAAGGTCCGTAACTTTCAATGCTTAAAATCAACCCATTATTTGGAAATGTCTACTTCTATCCTAATCTAAATTGCCCTGTCCTATTTACCCTGTTCTACCACCCCTGTCCTAATCCTAATCCTAGTTATCTTACCCTTATCCTAAGCCCCCCAACCCTCTATCCCAATTTGAAAATTTGCCAATCCAACTAACCGGAAGTCTTTAAATTCAAACTATATATGCAGGGTATCAGAAGGATAACCCAATAACTTATGGAAGCTAATATAAGCACCAGTACCTATCGAGGGGATTAGAAGAATAACCCAAAAACTTTGAAGCTCATTCAAGCTCAAGTACAAGCCCGAACATGTCCTATAGACGATGGGAAGAGACGTTGTGATTGTGCAACATTTGAAGGAAAGGGTTAAAGCAAGGGGAGAGGCAGCAGAGAAGGAGAGGAGTAATTGGAGGAAGGAAAAGGAAAGAAAAGGGAAAACAGAGTAGAGGGAAAAGGAAGGAAGAAAGGATGGAAAAGGAAGACACAAGAAAAAGTGTTACAACACATACTTACCACCTGAAAAAAATCTACTTACCTGGACCTGGAACCTAAAAAAACTAAAAATGTACTTACCTGGAAACCGAATTAGGACCTGTTAAATTAAAAACAAAAAACCATACTTACCTGGGAAACCAAACTGGAACCTGTAAAACAAAAACCTATTGAATGGGAAAGAAAATCAAGAAACAGGGAAGGAGGAAGGCAGAAGGAAGAGGGAGTGTCAGAGGGAACGCCCACAAGGGTACATAAGGGGCTGAAGCAAAGCAAGCACAGCTCACTTCACAGATGATCAGCTAAGCGTCTGAAGAAGGCTCTTAATCGCCGAAACGTTACGCATGCTGGTCACAAAGGCTTTTAGTCTAATTTTTTGAAACCCCATCACCTTTGGGTGATGGAAATACAATATGTTAACCTAAGATAGGGACACGAAATTAAAACCAAAAGGTATTTAACTGAAAATGAACCTAATATAAGGACATTAACTAAAACTATAATGTATTTAATGTTTGTGTTTGGGCTTGGGGGACTCTGCTGGGCACCCCTCGATGGAGTGTGCGCTCGCACTCGCTCCGGGGCTTCGCCCTCGGAGCTAGTGCTCCTACATCTAGTCCTAACCCGCCGGTGCCTCGGGAGTGCCGGGTGGAGTTTCCCCTTGCTCTACTCAATTTTTGAGACCCAAAATGGCTACCCCACACCCCTCTAACCTAACTTAAACAATTGGAGATTCTAATCCTATCCCAACTACTATCCTAACCCCAAGGTCCGTAACTTTCAATGCTTAAAATCAACCCATTATTTGGAAATGTCTACTTCTATCCTAATCTAAATTGCCCTGTCCTATTTACCCTGTTCTACCACCCCTGTCCTAATCCTAATCCTAGTTATCTTACCCTTATCCTAAGCCCCCCAACCCTCTATCCCAATTTGAAAATTTGCCAATCCAACTAACCGGAAGTCTTTAAATTCAAACTATATATGCAGGGTATCAGAAGGATAACCCAATAACTTATGGAAGCTAATATAAGCACCAGTACCTATCGAGGGGATTAGAAGAATAACCCAAAAACTTTGAAGCTCATTCAAGCTCAAGTACAAGCCCGAACATGTCCTATAGACGATGGGAAGAGACGTTGTGATTGTGCAACATTTGAAGGAAAGGGTTAAAGCAAGGGGAGAGGCAGCAGAGAAGGAGAGGAGTAATTGGAGGAAGGAAAAGGAAAGAAAAGGGAAAACAGAGTAGAGGGAAAAGGAAGGAAGAAAGGATGGAAAAGGAAGACACAAGAAAAAGTGTTACAACACATACTTACCACCTGAAAAAAATCTACTTACCTGGACCTGGAACCTAAAAAAACTAAAAATGTACTTACCTGGAAACCGAATTAGGACCTGTTAAATTAAAAACAAAAAACCATACTTACCTGGGAAACCAAACTGGAACCTGTAAAACAAAAACCTATTGAATGGGAAAGAAAATCAAGAAACAGGGAAGGAGGAAGGCAGAAGGAAGAGGGAGTGTCAGAGGGAACGCCCACAAGGGTACATAAGGGGCTGAAGCAAAGCAAGCACAGCTCACTTCACAGATGATCAGCTAAGCGTCTGAAGAAGGCTCTTAATCGCCGAAACGTTACGCATGCTGGTCACAAAGGCTTTTAGTCTAATTTTTTGAAACCCCATCACCTTTGGGTGATGGAAATACAATATGTTAACCTAAGATAGGGACACGAAATTAAAACCAAAAGGTATTTAACTGAAAATGAACCTAATATAAGGACATTAACTAAAACTATAATGTATTTAATGTTTGTGTTTGGGCTTGGGGGACTCTGCTGGGCACCCCTCGATGGAGTGTGCGCTCGCACTCGCTCCGGGGCTTCGCCCTCGGAGCTAGTGCTCCTACATCTAGTCCTAACCCGCCGGTGCCTCGGGAGTGCCGGGTGGAGTTTCCCCTTGCTCTACTCAATTTTTGAGACCCAAAATGGCTACCCCACACCCCTCTAACCTAACTTAAACAATTGGAGATTCTAATCCTATCCCAACTACTATCCTAACCCCAAGGTCCGTAACTTTCAATGCTTAAAATCAACCCATTATTTGGAAATGTCTACTTCTATCCTAATCTAAATTGCCCTGTCCTATTTACCCTGTTCTACCACCCCTGTCCTAATCCTAATCCTAGTTATCTTACCCTTATCCTAAGCCCCCCAACCCTCTATCCCAATTTGAAAATTTGCCAATCCAACTAACCGGAAGTCTTTAAATTCAAACTATATATGCAGGGTATCAGAAGGATAACCCAATAACTTATGGAAGCTAATATAAGCACCAGTACCTATCGAGGGGATTAGAAGAATAACCCAAAAACTTTGAAGCTCATTCAAGCTCAAGTACAAGCCCGAACATGTCCTATAGACGATGGGAAGAGACGTTGTGATTGTGCAACATTTGAAGGAAAGGGTTAAAGCAAGGGGAGAGGCAGCAGAGAAGGAGAGGAGTAATTGGAGGAAGGAAAAGGAAAGAAAAGGGAAAACAGAGTAGAGGGAAAAGGAAGGAAGAAAGGATGGAAAAGGAAGACACAAGAAAAAGTGTTACAACACATACTTACCACCTGAAAAAAATCTACTTACCTGGACCTGGAACCTAAAAAAACTAAAAATGTACTTACCTGGAAACCGAATTAGGACCTGTTAAATTAAAAACAAAAAACCATACTTACCTGGGAAACCAAACTGGAACCTGTAAAACAAAAACCTATTGAATGGGAAAGAAAATCAAGAAACAGGGAAGGAGGAAGGCAGAAGGAAGAGGGAGTGTCAGAGGGAACGCCCACAAGGGTACATAAGGGGCTGAAGCAAAGCAAGCACAGCTCACTTCACAGATGATCAGCTAAGCGTCTGAAGAAGGCTCTTAATCGCCGAAACGTTACGCATGCTGGTCACAAAGGCTTTTAGTCTAATTTTTTGAAACCCCATCACCTTTGGGTGATGGAAATACAATATGTTAACCTAAGATAGGGACACGAAATTAAAACCAAAAGGTATTTAACTGAAAATGAACCTAATATAAGGACATTAACTAAAACTATAATGTATTTAATGTTTGTGTTTGGGCTTGGGGGACTCTGCTGGGCACCCCTCGATGGAGTGTGCGCTCGCACTCGCTCCGGGGCTTCGCCCTCGGAGCTAGTGCTCCTACATCTAGTCCTAACCCGCCGGTGCCTCGGGAGTGCCGGGTGGAGTTTCCCCTTGCTCTACTCAATTTTTGAGACCCAAAATGGCTACCCCACACCCCTCTAACCTAACTTAAACAATTGGAGATTCTAATCCTATCCCAACTACTATCCTAACCCCAAGGTCCGTAACTTTCAATGCTTAAAATCAACCCATTATTTGGAAATGTCTACTTCTATCCTAATCTAAATTGCCCTGTCCTATTTACCCTGTTCTACCACCCCTGTCCTAATCCTAATCCTAGTTATCTTACCCTTATCCTAAGCCCCCCAACCCTCTATCCCAATTTGAAAATTTGCCAATCCAACTAACCGGAAGTCTTTAAATTCAAACTATATATGCAGGGTATCAGAAGGATAACCCAATAACTTATGGAAGCTAATATAAGCACCAGTACCTATCGAGGGGATTAGAAGAATAACCCAAAAACTTTGAAGCTCATTCAAGCTCAAGTACAAGCCCGAACATGTCCTATAGACGATGGGAAGAGACGTTGTGATTGTGCAACATTTGAAGGAAAGGGTTAAAGCAAGGGGAGAGGCAGCAGAGAAGGAGAGGAGTAATTGGAGGAAGGAAAAGGAAAGAAAAGGGAAAACAGAGTAGAGGGAAAAGGAAGGAAGAAAGGATGGAAAAGGAAGACACAAGAAAAAGTGTTACAACACATACTTACCACCTGAAAAAAATCTACTTACCTGGACCTGGAACCTAAAAAAACTAAAAATGTACTTACCTGGAAACCGAATTAGGACCTGTTAAATTAAAAACAAAAAACCATACTTACCTGGGAAACCAAACTGGAACCTGTAAAACAAAAACCTATTGAATGGGAAAGAAAATCAAGAAACAGGGAAGGAGGAAGGCAGAAGGAAGAGGGAGTGTCAGAGGGAACGCCCACAAGGGTACATAAGGGGCTGAAGCAAAGCAAGCACAGCTCACTTCACAGATGATCAGCTAAGCGTCTGAAGAAGGCTCTTAATCGCCGAAACGTTACGCATGCTGGTCACAAAGGCTTTTAGTCTAATTTTTTGAAACCCCATCACCTTTGGGTGATGGAAATACAATATGTTAACCTAAGATAGGGACACGAAATTAAAACCAAAAGGTATTTAACTGAAAATGAACCTAATATAAGGACATTAACTAAAACTATAATGTATTTAATGTTTGTGTTTGGGCTTGGGGGACTCTGCTGGGCACCCCTCGATGGAGTGTGCGCTCGCACTCGCTCCGGGGCTTCGCCCTCGGAGCTAGTGCTCCTACATCTAGTCCTAACCCGCCGGTGCCTCGGGAGTGCCGGGTGGAGTTTCCCCTTGCTCTACTCAATTTTTGAGACCCAAAATGGCTACCCCACACCCCTCTAACCTAACTTAAACAATTGGAGATTCTAATCCTATCCCAACTACTATCCTAACCCCAAGGTCCGTAACTTTCAATGCTTAAAATCAACCCATTATTTGGAAATGTCTACTTCTATCCTAATCTAAATTGCCCTGTCCTATTTACCCTGTTCTACCACCCCTGTCCTAATCCTAATCCTAGTTATCTTACCCTTATCCTAAGCCCCCCAACCCTCTATCCCAATTTGAAAATTTGCCAATCCAACTAACCGGAAGTCTTTAAATTCAAACTATATATGCAGGGTATCAGAAGGATAACCCAATAACTTATGGAAGCTAATATAAGCACCAGTACCTATCGAGGGGATTAGAAGAATAACCCAAAAACTTTGAAGCTCATTCAAGCTCAAGTACAAGCCCGAACATGTCCTATAGACGATGGGAAGAGACGTTGTGATTGTGCAACATTTGAAGGAAAGGGTTAAAGCAAGGGGAGAGGCAGCAGAGAAGGAGAGGAGTAATTGGAGGAAGGAAAAGGAAAGAAAAGGGAAAACAGAGTAGAGGGAAAAGGAAGGAAGAAAGGATGGAAAAGGAAGACACAAGAAAAAGTGTTACAACACATACTTACCACCTGAAAAAAATCTACTTACCTGGACCTGGAACCTAAAAAAACTAAAAATGTACTTACCTGGAAACCGAATTAGGACCTGTTAAATTAAAAACAAAAAACCATACTTACCTGGGAAACCAAACTGGAACCTGTAAAACAAAAACCTATTGAATGGGAAAGAAAATCAAGAAACAGGGAAGGAGGAAGGCAGAAGGAAGAGGGAGTGTCAGAGGGAACGCCCACAAGGGTACATAAGGGGCTGAAGCAAAGCAAGCACAGCTCACTTCACAGATGATCAGCTAAGCGTCTGAAGAAGGCTCTTAATCGCCGAAACGTTACGCATGCTGGTCACAAAGGCTTTTAGTCTAATTTTTTGAAACCCCATCACCTTTGGGTGATGGAAATACAATATGTTAACCTAAGATAGGGACACGAAATTAAAACCAAAAGGTATTTAACTGAAAATGAACCTAATATAAGGACATTAACTAAAACTATAATGTATTTAATGTTTGTGTTTGGGCTTGGGGGACTCTGCTGGGCACCCCTCGATGGAGTGTG
The DNA here is from genome assembly GCF_056507025.1 of Lutjanus erythropterus. Taxonomy (NCBI): domain Eukaryota; kingdom Metazoa; phylum Chordata; class Actinopteri; order Lutjaniformes; family Lutjanidae; genus Lutjanus; species Lutjanus erythropterus. Next base: position 33,483 of record NW_028146672.1, on the reverse strand, counting down.
CGCTCGCACTCGCTCCGGGGCTTCGCCCTCGGAGCTAGTGCTCCTACATCTAGTCCTAACCCGCCGGTGCCTCGGGAGTGCCGGGTGGAGTTTCCCCTTGCTCTACTCAATTTTTGAGACCCAAAATGGCTACCCCACACCCCTCTAACCTAACTTAAACAATTGGAGATTCTAATCCTATCCCAACTACTATCCTAACCCCAAGGTCCGTAACTTTCAATGCTTAAAATCAACCCATTATTTGGAAATGTCTACTTCTATCCTAATCTAAATTGCCCTGTCCTATTTACCCTGTTCTACCACCCCTGTCCTAATCCTAATCCTAGTTATCTTACCCTTATCCTAAGCCCCCCAACCCTCTATCCCAATTTGAAAATTTGCCAATCCAACTAACCGGAAGTCTTTAAATTCAAACTATATATGCAGGGTATCAGAAGGATAACCCAATAACTTATGGAAGCTAATATAAGCACCAGTACCTATCGAGGGGATTAGAAGAATAACCCAAAAACTTTGAAGCTCATTCAAGCTCAAGTACAAGCCCGAACATGTCCTATAGACGATGGGAAGAGACGTTGTGATTGTGCAACATTTGAAGGAAAGGGTTAAAGCAAGGGGAGAGGCAGCAGAGAAGGAGAGGAGTAATTGGAGGAAGGAAAAGGAAAGAAAAGGGAAAACAGAGTAGAGGGAAAAGGAAGGAAGAAAGGATGGAAAAGGAAGACACAAGAAAAAGTGTTACAACACATACTTACCACCTGAAAAAAATCTACTTACCTGGACCTGGAACCTAAAAAAACTAAAAATGTACTTACCTGGAAACCGAATTAGGACCTGTTAAATTAAAAACAAAAAACCATACTTACCTGGGAAACCAAACTGGAACCTGTAAAACAAAAACCTATTGAATGGGAAAGAAAATCAAGAAACAGGGAAGGAGGAAGGCAGAAGGAAGAGGGAGTGTCAGAGGGAACGCCCACAAGGGTACATAAGGGGCTGAAGCAAAGCAAGCACAGCTCACTTCACAGATGATCAGCTAAGCGTCTGAAGAAGGCTCTTAATCGCCGAAACGTTACGCATGCTGGTCACAAAGGCTTTTAGTCTAATTTTTTGAAACCCCATCACCTTTGGGTGATGGAAATACAATATGTTAACCTAAGATAGGGACACGAAATTAAAACCAAAAGGTATTTAACTGAAAATGAACCTAATATAAGGACATTAACTAAAACTATAATGTATTTAATGTTTGTGTTTGGGCTTGGGGGACTCTGCTGGGCACCCCTCGATGGAGTGTGCGCTCGCACTCGCTCCGGGGCTTCGCCCTCGGAGCTAGTGCTCCTACATCTAGTCCTAACCCGCCGGTGCCTCGGGAGTGCCGGGTGGAGTTTCCCCTTGCTCTACTCAATTTTTGAGACCCAAAATGGCTACCCCACACCCCTCTAACCTAACTTAAACAATTGGAGATTCTAATCCTATCCCAACTACTATCCTAACCCCAAGGTCCGTAACTTTCAATGCTTAAAATCAACCCATTATTTGGAAATGTCTACTTCTATCCTAATCTAAATTGCCCTGTCCTATTTACCCTGTTCTACCACCCCTGTCCTAATCCTAATCCTAGTTATCTTACCCTTATCCTAAGCCCCCCAACCCTCTATCCCAATTTGAAAATTTGCCAATCCAACTAACCGGAAGTCTTTAAATTCAAACTATATATGCAGGGTATCAGAAGGATAACCCAATAACTTATGGAAGCTAATATAAGCACCAGTACCTATCGAGGGGATTAGAAGAATAACCCAAAAACTTTGAAGCTCATTCAAGCTCAAGTACAAGCCCGAACATGTCCTATAGACGATGGGAAGAGACGTTGTGATTGTGCAACATTTGAAGGAAAGGGTTAAAGCAAGGGGAGAGGCAGCAGAGAAGGAGAGGAGTAATTGGAGGAAGGAAAAGGAAAGAAAAGGGAAAACAGAGTAGAGGGAAAAGGAAGGAAGAAAGGATGGAAAAGGAAGACACAAGAAAAAGTGTTACAACACATACTTACCACCTGAAAAAAATCTACTTACCTGGACCTGGAACCTAAAAAAACTAAAAATGTACTTACCTGGAAACCGAATTAGGACCTGTTAAATTAAAAACAAAAAACCATACTTACCTGGGAAACCAAACTGGAACCTGTAAAACAAAAACCTATTGAATGGGAAAGAAAATCAAGAAACAGGGAAGGAGGAAGGCAGAAGGAAGAGGGAGTGTCAGAGGGAACGCCCACAAGGGTACATAAGGGGCTGAAGCAAAGCAAGCACAGCTCACTTCACAGATGATCAGCTAAGCGTCTGAAGAAGGCTCTTAATCGCCGAAACGTTACGCATGCTGGTCACAAAGGCTTTTAGTCTAATTTTTTGAAACCCCATCACCTTTGGGTGATGGAAATACAATATGTTAACCTAAGATAGGGACACGAAATTAAAACCAAAAGGTATTTAACTGAAAATGAACCTAATATAAGGACATTAACTAAAACTATAATGTATTTAATGTTTGTGTTTGGGCTTGGGGGACTCTGCTGGGCACCCCTCGATGGAGTGTGCGCTCGCACTCGCTCCGGGGCTTCGCCCTCGGAGCTAGTGCTCCTACATCTAGTCCTAACCCGCCGGTGCCTCGGGAGTGCCGGGTGGAGTTTCCCCTTGCTCTACTCAATTTTTGAGACCCAAAATGGCTACCCCACACCCCTCTAACCTAACTTAAACAATTGGAGATTCTAATCCTATCCCAACTACTATCCTAACCCCAAGGTCCGTAACTTTCAATGCTTAAAATCAACCCATTATTTGGAAATGTCTACTTCTATCCTAATCTAAATTGCCCTGTCCTATTTACCCTGTTCTACCACCCCTGTCCTAATCCTAATCCTAGTTATCTTACCCTTATCCTAAGCCCCCCAACCCTCTATCCCAATTTGAAAATTTGCCAATCCAACTAACCGGAAGTCTTTAAATTCAAACTATATATGCAGGGTATCAGAAGGATAACCCAATAACTTATGGAAGCTAATATAAGCACCAGTACCTATCGAGGGGATTAGAAGAATAACCCAAAAACTTTGAAGCTCATTCAAGCTCAAGTACAAGCCCGAACATGTCCTATAGACGATGGGAAGAGACGTTGTGATTGTGCAACATTTGAAGGAAAGGGTTAAAGCAAGGGGAGAGGCAGCAGAGAAGGAGAGGAGTAATTGGAGGAAGGAAAAGGAAAGAAAAGGGAAAACAGAGTAGAGGGAAAAGGAAGGAAGAAAGGATGGAAAAGGAAGACACAAGAAAAAGTGTTACAACACATACTTACCACCTGAAAAAAATCTACTTACCTGGACCTGGAACCTAAAAAAACTAAAAATGTACTTACCTGGAAACCGAATTAGGACCTGTTAAATTAAAAACAAAAAACCATACTTACCTGGGAAACCAAACTGGAACCTGTAAAACAAAAACCTATTGAATGGGAAAGAAAATCAAGAAACAGGGAAGGAGGAAGGCAGAAGGAAGAGGGAGTGTCAGAGGGAACGCCCACAAGGGTACATAAGGGGCTGAAGCAAAGCAAGCACAGCTCACTTCACAGATGATCAGCTAAGCGTCTGAAGAAGGCTCTTAATCGCCGAAACGTTACGCATGCTGGTCACAAAGGCTTTTAGTCTAATTTTTTGAAACCCCATCACCTTTGGGTGATGGAAATACAATATGTTAACCTAAGATAGGGACACGAAATTAAAACCAAAAGGTATTTAACTGAAAATGAACCTAATATAAGGACATTAACTAAAACTATAATGTATTTAATGTTTGTGTTTGGGCTTGGGGGACTCTGCTGGGCACCCCTCGATGGAGTGTGCGCTCGCACTCGCTCCGGGGCTTCGCCCTCGGAGCTAGTGCTCCTACATCTAGTCCTAACCCGCCGGTGCCTCGGGAGTGCCGGGTGGAGTTTCCCCTTGCTCTACTCAATTTTTGAGACCCAAAATGGCTACCCCACACCCCTCTAACCTAACTTAAACAATTGGAGATTCTAATCCTATCCCAACTACTATCCTAACCCCAAGGTCCGTAACTTTCAATGCTTAAAATCAACCCATTATTTGGAAATGTCTACTTCTATCCTAATCTAAATTGCCCTGTCCTATTTACCCTGTTCTACCACCCCTGTCCTAATCCTAATCCTAGTTATCTTACCCTTATCCTAAGCCCCCCAACCCTCTATCCCAATTTGAAAATTTGCCAATCCAACTAACCGGAAGTCTTTAAATTCAAACTATATATGCAGGGTATCAGAAGGATAACCCAATAACTTATGGAAGCTAATATAAGCACCAGTACCTATCGAGGGGATTAGAAGAATAACCCAAAAACTTTGAAGCTCATTCAAGCTCAAGTACAAGCCCGAACATGTCCTATAGACGATGGGAAGAGACGTTGTGATTGTGCAACATTTGAAGGAAAGGGTTAAAGCAAGGGGAGAGGCAGCAGAGAAGGAGAGGAGTAATTGGAGGAAGGAAAAGGAAAGAAAAGGGAAAACAGAGTAGAGGGAAAAGGAAGGAAGAAAGGATGGAAAAGGAAGACACAAGAAAAAGTGTTACAACACATACTTACCACCTGAAAAAAATCTACTTACCTGGACCTGGAACCTAAAAAAACTAAAAATGTACTTACCTGGAAACCGAATTAGGACCTGTTAAATTAAAAACAAAAAACCATACTTACCTGGGAAACCAAACTGGAACCTGTAAAACAAAAACCTATTGAATGGGAAAGAAAATCAAGAAACAGGGAAGGAGGAAGGCAGAAGGAAGAGGGAGTGTCAGAGGGAACGCCCACAAGGGTACATAAGGGGCTGAAGCAAAGCAAGCACAGCTCACTTCACAGATGATCAGCTAAGCGTCTGAAGAAGGCTCTTAATCGCCGAAACGTTACGCATGCTGGTCACAAAGGCTTTTAGTCTAATTTTTTGAAACCCCATCACCTTTGGGTGATGGAAATACAATATGTTAACCTAAGATAGGGACACGAAATTAAAACCAAAAGGTATTTAACTGAAAATGAACCTAATATAAGGACATTAACTAAAACTATAATGTATTTAATGTTTGTGTTTGGGCTTGGGGGACTCTGCTGGGCACCCCTCGATGGAGTGTGCGCTCGCACTCGCTCCGGGGCTTCGCCCTCGGAGCTAGTGCTCCTACATCTAGTCCTAACCCTAACCCTAACCCTAACTCTAAACCCAAATCTGATTCCCCTATTAGTGCCTAATCCCCAATTTTACACCTGATTTCCAATTTGATCCCCTTCCCCAGACCCTTACCCTAATCACAACCACCACTACCCTTGCCTAACCCCAATCACTTGGGAAGGAAGGGGTTAAACATATTGATAGTTCATTGTAAAAAAATAAAAAAATATGTATTAATTCATGAGTGGTGTATGAAGATTAAAAATGTTTTAGTCTGACAAACCATAATTTAATTCATTTGGATGTAAAAAAATAAAAATAAATTCATTTGGGGGTTTGAGGGTTAAAACATTTATTTAAAAATTAATGGGGTTATTAAAAGTAATTTTTCTATATTTTATTTAAGGCATTTCATTATATTTGGGGATTACAGGGTTAAAAATTTAAAAGTAAAAGTAGTTCAAATTCATTTCCTTATTAAAAAAGGCTAAAACTTGGTGGACGTCAGAGGTTATATAAGGGTGTGGCTCCAGGGAGAGCTCATTCTTCATTTGGCTCTCGACCTGGCAACAGCTCTCCAGCCAACTAGCAGCAGCAGTTCTTTTGTGTGCGCTTTTATTTGTTTTATTTGGACCTGAGGAAGACCTATATAGGTCGAAACGTCGTCCGCACACCTTCCTTTGTTTATTAATAAATAATAATTTCATTTCATTTTTTGGAAAAATAAATATTTTTAAAAAAAACATTTTATTTGTACTTTTTGAGACACATTAAAAACAAATAGGGAAACCCACTGGATAATGGGTCCCTTTGAGGACTGGACAATAGTCCGCAGTGGCAGACGCCGCCAGCGGACTTTTGAACCCACATGGGACCGGAGGAGGGATGAGAGGTGGATGGAGCGTGCACCTCCCGTCTCGCGGAAGAGAGGGGCGCAGTTTCCTCATCCTAACCCTAACCCTAACCCTAATTAGGGGTAACCCTAACCATGGCCTATGTCTCAGATTGGCGTGAAACTCACAGGGTATGCTCCTTACATGATTTCAAGACACTCAGCATCTCCGCTTCCACAATGTTGCAATTTTTCAAACGGCTGTAAAAAATTCTGGGAAAGAGATATCACTTTGATTCTTGCACCAATGAATTCCTCGCATTTTTCCCTATTTTTAGATACTAATTTTGTCAAGATTGGACAACATGCAATAAATTGCCATCCACAAGGTGGCGCTAAACACAATAACTAGGAAAATGAAATGGAATCCAGAATTTCATTTACTTCATTGATAGTTCCTAAATTTTCTAATTTACTTTATTTTGCCATACTTTATCAAATTTTAATGATTTCAACGTTAAAATTTATTGCAGAGCAAGAGCTATGTTACTATTGATATCTGACTCACAAATGCAATAAAATAAGATGCGAAATTGCTGAAAATTGACTCAAAATTGACTCAAAATACACAGAAACAACTTAAGACATCACACACACGTCTGTCTTGACATTATGAAACACCTACATGCCTTATGAATGCTCTTTGGGAATAAAAATCACAGTACTTTATTTTGATTAAATAGGAATGAATGGGTGGAAAATTTTGACATGTATACTATGGTCAAAAAAATAGTTCACAACAAACCATTTCAGGTCAACTCAGAATGGTCTGAAACGTGCTCTAAAGCACTTTCTGCAGAACATTTTTTGGCTGTGACACTTAGTCAAATTTTCACATTTCCAGATGTGGGTCCCATAGGAATGAATGGGAGCAAAATTTGGAAATGCTTCAAAATTGACTCAAAATGCACAGAAACAACTCAGGACTTCACACACATGTCTGTCTTGACATTCTGACTGATCTCCATGCCTTCTGAATGCTCTTTGTCCACAAAAATCACAGTTCAATATTCCAGCCCCATAGGAATGAATGGGAGCAAAATTTGGAAATGCTTCAAAATTGACTCAAAATGCACAGAAACCCCTCAGGACTTCACACACACGTCTGTCTTGACATTCTGACTGATCCCCATGCCTTCTGAATGCTCTTTGGCCACAAAAATCACAGTTCCATATTTCAGCCCCATAGGAATGAATGGGAGCAAAATTTGGAAATGCTTCAAAATTGACTCAAAATGCACAGAAACCCCTCAGGACTTCACACACACGTCTGTCTTGACATTCTGACTGATCTCCAGGACTTTTGAATGCTCTTTGGCCACAAAAATCACAGTTCAATATTTCAGCCCCATAGGAATGAATGGGAGCAAAATTTGGAAATGCTTCAAAATTGACTCAAAATGCACAGAAACCCCTCAGGACTTGACACACACGTCTGTCTTGACATTCTGACTGATCTCAATGCCTTCTGAATGCTCTTTGTCCACAAAAATCACAGTTCCATATTTCGGCCCCATAGGAATGAATGGGAGCAAAATTAGGAAATGTTTACTATGGTCCCCAAAAAAATTCACAAGAAACCATTTCAGGTCAACTCAGAATGGTCTGAAACGTGCTCTAAAGCACTTTCTGCAGAACATTTTTTGGCTGTGACACTTAGTCAAATTTTCACATTTCCAGATGTGGGTCCCATAGGAATGAATGGGAGCAAAATTTGGAAATGCTTCAAAATTGACTCAAAATGCACAGAAACAACTCAGGACTTCACACACATGTCTGTCTTGACATTCTGACTGATCTCCATGCCTTCTGAATGCTCTTTGGCCACAAAAATCACAGTTCAATATTTCAGCCCCATAGGAATGAATGGGAGCAAAATTTGGAAATGCTTCAAAATTGACTCAAAATGCACAGAAACCCCTCAGGACTTCACACACACATCTGTCTTGACATTCTGACTAATCCCAATGCCTTCTGAATGCTCTTTGGCCACAAAAATCACAGTTCCATATTTCAGCCCCATAGGAATGAATGGGAGCAAAATTTGGAAATGCTTCAAAATTGACTCAAAATGCACAGAAACCCCTCAGGACTTCACACACACGTCTGTCTTGACATTCTGACTGATCTCCAGGACTTTTGAATGCTCTTTGGCCACAAAAATCACAGTTCAATATTTCAGCCCCATAGGAATGAATGGGAGCAAAATTTGGAAATGCTTCAAAATTGACTCAAAATGCACAGAAACACCTCAGGACTTCACACACACGTCTGTCTTGACATTCTGACTGATCTCCATGCCTTCTGAATGCTCTTTGTCCACAAAAATCACAGTTCCATATTTCGGCCCCATAGGAATGAATGGGAGCAAAATTAGGAAATGTTTACTATGGTCCCAAAAAAAATTCACAAGAAACCATTTCAGGTCAACTCAGAATGGTCTGAAACGTGCTCTAAAGCACTTTCTGCAGAACATTTTTTGGCTGTGACACTTAGTCAAATTTTCACATTTCCAGATGTGGGTCCCATAGGAATGAATGGGAGCAAAATTTGGAAATGCTTCAAAATTGACTCAAAATGCACAGAAACAACTCAGGACTTCACACACACGTCTGTCTTGACATTCTGACTGATCTCCATGCCTTCTGAATGCTCTTTGTCCACAAAAATCACAGTTCAATATTTAAGCCCCATAGGAATGAATGGGAGCAAAATTTGGAAATGCTTCAAAATTGACTCAAAATGCACAGAAACCCCTCAGGACTTCACACACACGTCTGTCTTGACATTCTGACTGATCTCCAGGACTTTTGAATGCTCTTTGGCCACAAAAATCACAGTTCAATATTTCAGCCCCATAGGAATGAATGGGAGCAAAATTTGGAAATGCTTCAAAATTGACTCAAAATGCACAGAAACAACTCAGGACTTCACACACATGTCTGTCTTGACATTCTGACTGATCTCCATGCCTTCTGAATGCTCTTTGGCCACAAAAATCACAGTTCAATATTTCAGCCCCATAGGAATGAATGGGAGCAAAATTTGGAAATGCTTCAAAATTGACTCAAAATGCACAGAAACCCCTCAGGACTTCACACACACATCTGTCTTGACATTCTGACTAATCCCAATGCCTTCTGAATGCTCTTTGGCCACAAAAATCACAGTTCCATATTTCAGCCCCATAGGAATGAATGGGAGCAAAATTTGGAAATGCTTCAAAATTGACTCAAAATGCACAGAAACCCCTCAGGACTTCACACACACGTCTGTCTTGACATTCTGACTGATCTCCAGGACTTTTGAATGCTCTTTGGCCACAAAAATCACAGTTCAATATTTCAGCCCCATAGGAATGAATGGGAGCAAAATTTGGAAATGCTTCAAAATTGACTCAAAATGCACAGAAACCCCTCAGGACTTCACACACACGTCTGTCTTGACATTCTGACTGATCTCCATGCCTTCTGAATGCTCTTTGTCCACAAAAATCACAGTTCCATATTTCGGCCCCATAGGAATGAATGGGAGCAAAATTAGGAAATGTTTACTATGGTCCCAAAAAAAATTCACAAGAAACCATTTCAGGTCAACTCAGAATGGTCTGAAACGTGCTCTAAAGCACTTTCTGCAGAACATTTTTTGGCTGTGACACTTAGTCAAATTTTCACATTTCCAGATGTGGGTCCCATAGGAATGAATGGGAGCAAAATTTGGAAATGCTTCAAAATTGACTCAAATGCACAGAAACAACTCAGGACTTCACACACATGTCTGTCTTGACATTCTGACTGATCTCCATGCCTTCTGAATGCTCTTTGGCCACAAAAATCACAGTTCCATATTTCAGCCCCATAGGAATGAATGGGAGCAAAATTTGGAAATGCTTCAAAATTGACTCAAAATGCACAGAAACCCCTCAGGACTTCACACACACGTCTGTCTTGACATTCTGACTGATCTCCATGCCTTCTGAATGCTCTTTGTCCACAAAAATCACAGTTCAATATTTCAGCCCCATAGGAATGAATGGGAGCAAAATTTGGAAATGCTTCAAAATTGACTCAAAATGCACAGAAACCCCTCAGGACTTCACACACACGTCTGTCTTGACATTCTGACTAATCCCCATGCCTTCTGAATGCTCTTTGGCCACAAAAATCACAGTTCCATATTTCAGCCCCATAGGAATGAATGGGAGCAAAATTTGGAAATGCTTGAAAATTGACTCAAAATGCACAGAAACCCCTCAGGACTTCACACACACGTCTGTCTTGACATTCTGACTGATCTCCAGGACTTTTGAATGCTCTTTGGCCACAAAAATCACAGTTCAATATTTCAGCCCCATAGGAATGAATGGGAGCAAAATTTGGAAATGCTTCAAAATTGACTCAAAATGCACAGAAACCCCTCAGGACTTCACACACACGTCTGTCTTGACATTCTGACTGATCTCCATGCCTTCTGAATGCTCTTTGTCCACAAAAATCACAGTTCCATATTTCGGCCCCATAGGAATGAATGGGAGCAAAATTAGGAAATGTTTACTATGGTCCCAAAAAAAATTCACAAGAAACCATTTCAGGTCAACTCAGAATGGTCTGAAACGTGCTCTAAAGCACTTTCTGCAGAACATTTTTTGGCTGTGACACTTAGTCAAATTTTCACATTTCCAGATGTGGGTCCCATAGGAATGAATGGGAGCAAAATTTGGAAATGCTTCAAAATTGACTCAAAATGCACAGAAACAACTCAGGACTTCACACACATGTCTGTCTTGACATTCTGACTGATCTCCATGCCTTCTGAATGCTCTTTGTCCACAAAAATCACAGTTCAATATTTCAGCCCCATAGGAATGAATGGGAGCAAAATTTGGAAATGCTTCAAAATTGACTCAAAATGCACAGAAACCCCTCAGGACTTCACACACACGTCTGTCTTGACATTCTGACTGATCCCCATGCCTTCTGAATGCTCTTTGGCCACAAAAATCACAGTTCCATATTTCAGCCCCATAGGAATGAATGGGAGCAAAATTTGGAAATGCTTCAAAATTGACTCAAAATGCACAGAAACCCCTCAGGACTTCACACACACGTCTGTCTTGACATTCTGACTGATCTCCATGCCTTCTGAATGCTCTTTGGCCACAAAAATCACAGTTCCATATTTCGACCCCATAGGAATGAATGGGAGCAAAATTTGGAAATGCTTCAAAATTGACTCAAAATGCACAGAAACCCCTCAGGACTTCACACACACGTCTGTCTTGACATTCTGACTGATCTCCATGCCTTCTGAATGCTCTTTGTCCACAAAAATCACAGTTCCATATTTCATCCCCATAGGAATGAATGGGAGCAAAATTAGGAAATGTTTACTATGGTCCCAAAAAAAATTCACAAGAAACCATTTCAGGTCAACTCAGAATGGTCTGAAACGTGCTCTAAAGCACTTTCTGCAGAACATTTTTTGGCTGTGACACTTAGTCAAATTTTCACATTTCCAGATGTGGGTCCCATAGGAATGAATGGGAGCAAAATTTGGAAATGCTTCAAAATTGACTCAAAATGCACAGAAACAACTCAGGACTTCACACACATGTCTGTCTTGACATTCTGACTGATCTCCATGCCTTCTGAATGCTCTTTGTCCACAAAAATCACAGTTCAATATTTCAGCCCCATAGGAATGAATGGGAGCAAAATTTGGAAATGCTTCAAAATTGACTCAAAATGCACAGAAACCCCTCAGGACTTCACACACACGTCTGTCTTGACATTCTGACTGATCCCCATGCCTTCTGAATGCTCTTTGGCCACAAAAATCACAGTTCCATATTTCAGCCCCATAGGAATGAATGGGAGCAAAATTTGGAAATGCTTCAAAATTGACTCAAAATGCACAGAAACCCCTCAGGACTTCACACACACGTCTGTCTTGACATTCTGACTGATCTCCATGCCTTCTGAATGCTCTTTGGCCACAAAAATCACAGTTCCATATTTCGACCCCATAGGAATGAATGGGAGCAAAATTTGGAAATGCTTCAAAATTGACTCAAAATGCACAGAAACCCCTCAGGACTTCACACACACGTCTGTCTTGACATTCTGACTGATCTCCATGCCTTCTGAATGCTCTTTGGCCACAAAAATCACAGTTCCATATTTCATCCCCATAGGAATGAATGGGAGCAAAATGACTGCATACTATGGTCCAAAAAATGCAACTGGCCGTCAACCAATATTTGCAAAAATAGTTGCAAAATCCCAATGGCGCCGAATTCACAATTTGAGTCATTTTCCAGATTTTCTACATGGAATTCTACACTTTCAACAGTCAAAACAAAACCTTCTATTGGCTCTTGAAATTACTGGTGGGTGTGGCCTTTTCTGACCAAGGAAGTAAGGAGCGATTCTGGCTGCAAGACAGATCCTACCATGGACCGGCTTGCCGTCATACTTTTCATCATGGTGCTAACAGCTAAAGGACTGGAGAATTAAAGAATAAAGTGTGTGTGAAAATAAAATTAAAAAAATAAGAACAAAAATAAATAAGAATCAAAAACAGGCATCTGTCTCAGTCAACTGAATAAATATGGACATGCTACAAAATTGACTCAAAATGCACAGAAACCCCTCAGGACTTCACACACACGTCTGTCTTGACATTCTGACTGATCTCCATGCCTTCTGAATGCTCTTTGGCCACAAAAATCACAGTTCCATATTTCAGCCCCATAGGAATGAATGGGAGCAAAATTTGGAAATGCTTCAAAATTGATTCAAAATGCACAGAAACAACTCAGGACTTCACACACACGTCTGTCTTGACATTCTGACTGATCTCCATGCCTTCTGAATGTTTCTTGGCCTCACTTAGTCAAATTTTCACTACTCCCATTGACTTGTAGAGACTCGGGGGTGGTACCGTTGGATTTGGAACGCCCACAAATAGGGGAGCTGAACTGGATTGCAAGTCTCTGGCACATTTATAAAGCAGAGATTCCAATTTCAGATTCCAGATTCCAATTCCAGATTCCAGATTCCAATTCCAGATTCCAGATTTGAATTCCAGATTCCAGATTTGAATTCCAGATTCCAATTCCAGATTCCATATTCTAATTCCAGATTCCAATTTTAGATTCCAGATTCCAATTCCAGATTCCAATTCCAGATTCCAGATTTGGAATTATGGAATTGAAATATGGAATCTGGAATTCAAATCTGGAATCTGGAATTGGAATCTGGAATTCAAATCTGGAATTGTAATCTGGAATTGGAATCTGGAATTGGAATCTGGAATTGGAATCTCTGCTTTATAAATGTGCCAGAGACTTGTAACCGAGTCTCATGGGGGTTTTCATGGGCGGCCTTTCTAACTGTGCCAGTCCCATGCCACTACGCAGTCAGCCCGTAGAAATAGAAAGGTGAAATGTTGAACAGCAAAGCAGGAGTGAGAGAAAATACACATAATATTACTCGAAACCTTCATTTTGAAACAATAGAGTGCCTTTATTGGGTTTTTACACAGAATAAAATATAAACAAAACCCTCAAAGGCGGCCTCCCTAAATATAGAGTCTGGTTCAATACAGTGTACTTGATAAACACCTGATAAACACCTGATAAACACCTGATAAACACAATCAGAGCTCTCCTCTCAGAGTTTTACATGTGTAAAATACAGAAGAAGTGCACAGCCTTAACAATGTACCCTGTGGCTTGCCCATGCAAAAACATAAAATGCCCTGAGGGATGCCCTTCTATTAAACAAAATGAATCTGCCTTCAAGGATGCCTTTCCATCAAAAAAAAAAAACCCATAAACAATGCACTCAAAAGTAGCCTCCCAGTGGAGAAAACATGAACAAAAGTTCCTTAATGTGTACCTGATACACATGAAAAGTAAATATACATTTGTCCAAGATCATTATATAACGAATACTACATGTACAAAAACATGATCAGAGTCCTTTCAAACAAAGGCTTTGATTTACAAAATACAGAACAATAAACGCCCTTAAAAAGCGTCCTGTGGGTTGCCCATGCGGTGAAAACAAATTTCAATGCCCTGAAGGATGCCCCTCCATTAAACAAAACTAAAAAGTGCCTTCAAGTGTGCCTTACCATCAAACAAAACATAAACATTGCACTCAAAGTTCCTTAAAGGGTGCCTAATAAATATCAACAGTTTTAACACATTTGTCCAACAACATTACATAATCAATAATACATTATCAAAGCACTTCTCTCAAACAGTGGAAAAACATCAATAATACATGTATGAAAACGTTGTCTAAACATTATCAACTCTAACCCTCAAAAAAGTGTCCCGTGGGTTGCGCATGCAGTGAAAACAAATTACAGTGCCCTGAAGGACACACTTCCCTTAAAAGAAAAACTTAAAGTACCTCCAAGGGTGCGCTTTCAGTGGAGAAAATGTGTAAATATATATATATACGTAAATCTCACCATATTTAAACTTCGGTCTCAAGACCGCAGACTTGGTTCTCCCCGGCTGGGGTTGCCTGCATGTTCACAGCGGGCGTTTCATCCACAAACTCAGGCGTCAGCTGGCCCTCGGGCTCAGGAAGGCAGACTTGGTCCTCCTCGGCGGGGGTTGCCTGCATGTTCTCAGCGGGCATTTCATCCACAAACTCAGGCGTCAGCTGGCCCTGGGGCTCAGGAAGGCAGACTTGGTCCTCCTCGGCGGGGGTTGCCTGCATGTTCTCAGCGGGCATTTCATCCACAAACTCAGGCGTCAGCTGGCCCTGGGGCTCAGGAAGGCAGACTTGGTCCTCCTCGGCGGGGGTTGCCTGCATGTTCTCAGCGGGCATTTCATCCACAAACTCAGGCGTCAGCTGGCCCTGGGGCTCAGGAAGGCAGACTTGGTCCTCCTCGGCTGGGGTTGCCTGCATGTTCTCAGCGGGCGTTTCATCCACAAACTCAGGCGTCAGCTGGCCCTGGGGCTCAGGAAGGCAGACTTGGTCCTCCTCGGCTGGGCTTGCCTGCATGTGCTCAGCGGGCGTTTCATCCACAAACTCAGGCGTCAGCTGGCCCTGGGGCTCAGGAAGGCAGACTTGGTTCTCCCCGGCTGGGGCTGCCGGCATGTTCTCAGCGGGCGTTTCATCCACACACTCAGGCGTCAGCTGGCCCTGGGGCTCAGGAAGGCAGACTTGGTTCTCCCCGGCTGGGGTGTCTGTCAGCTGCCCTGCTGGGGTTGCCTCCATGCATTCGGTTGTCAGCTGTATGAGGATGCAGGGTGCTGGCATGTCCCTCGGAGCCTGCTTGACAGGGGATGCTTCCACACTCTCTGGCCCAGCAAAAGGTGCTTGCACCACACCTCTCTTCTGAGAGATGAGGGACTTGGTGACATTCACTTTATGTAAATAATAGTTTGCAATCGGTTCACTCAATTTGTCAACTACCACCGAGCACTTTGAAGGAGAATAAATGATGATTTCCACATGCTCATTTTCTTGCTCTGATGTCTTGGATTTCAGTCCAAAAGCCAACTTCCTTTTGGCCTTCTCCTTTTGAGCGCATGGGAGCTCCCCGTCTGACGAAGAGGAAATATCAGAATACATTTCCTCCGTCTGTCCCTGTGGAGACCTGTCACGTTTTTGACGCTTACTGATGAACTCCTCATCAGACGTCGAAGAGACTGACTCTGGTTCATCGTCATACTTAGGTTCCTCTTCGCTCGAGCTTGTCTCTGGTGTAGCTGTTAAGCTGAGTTCTTCGTCATCATCATCATCTGGAGTGGCCTCTGCAAGAGCACTCTTCAGGGCTTTCATTCGCAGGCGTCTCGTGTCATACCCCATGACTTTGTCGGGCAGAGCGACATAAAATCGCTCTGCGGTGTGGGGGTCGTGGCACATATATTTTGCCACCTGCTTCCTCTCCTTTTCGGAGAGGTGTTGGTTTGCCTGGAAACCCGAACAAAGAGATATTTCTTGCAAAATTGTGATATAAAAACAGTCATTTTAGCAATTGTGTCTGAACAGTTTTCTAAATTCCAAATTCTAATCAGTGCACATTTCAATTCAATTCCAATTTCAACTTATATTAAAGTTCTTACTTGAGTAGCAACGCTGCTCCGGATCTTGTTGAAGGTGATAGTCCCCTTCATTCCAGCATCCACCCAAGCCAGATGGAGGTAGTACAACGGCTTCTGAATCTGCCTGCCGTGTTCCGTATGGAACACATAATCGCTGCCCTGGGCCAGCACACAGCATTTTCCATTAGTCAGGCCCTCCAGCCATGTAAACTCCTCGTTGTTGAGGGAAAATGCAGCTTGGCCAAATGACCTGACAGTTTTGTGGTCATCCACCTTAGGGCATAAAACGCAGAAAATTAGTGTATTTCTGTGGATAGGTGTACTTTAAATGAGCAGAACCAATCACTGATGACTTGTGTGTGTACATTCTGTGTCCATGAAATACTGGCTTTGACTAAGAGACTAATGTTAATTTAACTAATGAAATGTTCACTACTTGGACCCACCATGCCTAAATAAATACTGACCAGGACTTGGAACTTTTTCCCATGATTCCAGGTCTCAAAGTTGGCCATATGTTCCTTGGTCATGTTAGTGAGAACAATGGATCTGTGTCCGGTGAGCATGGACAGGTAGCCCATTATGTATCCCATGAGCCTGGCATGCTCATCCTCCCGCGAGTCATCGAGGGATAGCTTTGCTACAAAACATGACAAGATATATACAGAAAAATACAGTTAAGAATGCAAAATACTGAAGAAGAAGAAGAAGAAGAAGAAGAAGAAGAAGGAACAGAACGTGAATGTCTACTTACCAAACAGTGCAGTAATTGCTCTCCTGGCAGTGACCATGAATTGCGCTTCTTGGACTGCATCAAGCTGATTTTCTGTGGAAACAGTGAATTCGTGCTTTATAAATAAAATTGTCTTGACTTGACTTGAACAATACCACAGTGGAAGAAATTGAAAACATTTACCTGTCTTTTTGCGTAAGACTTTCTGGCGGTGGACGGCCAGTCCTTTCTGCACATCAGCCGTGATTCTCTTCAGCTCATAGTGAAGTGTCTGGAAGTCCTTCCTCTTGAGTTTACTCTCCTTCTCAAATGAAGTCTCAGTGTGCTTGAGGAACATGGTCACATTGGTGAGCATGTTTTTTATCGTCGAGGGGGCATAACCCTTTCCAGCGAGGTACGTTGGCCAACTATGGGAAAAGGTAAGGCATTACAAGTGACTAAATGTGACTTCCAGTTCCACCACATGCCATATTTCAATTTCTCAATTCTCACATATTTCAAAACACCATAGATCAGTGGTTCCCAACCATGGTCCTCAGGGACCCCTGTCCTGCATTCAAATGATCAGGCTGTTGTCAGGCTTCTGCAGAGGCTTGATGATGAGCTGGTCATTTGAATCAGGTGTGTTGGAGCAGGGAAACATCTAAAACATGCAGGACATGGGTCCCTGAGGACCAGGGTTGGGCACCACTGCCACAGATTAAAAATTTGTAATCCACAGATGGAAGATTTTTTATTTCTATTTGTAAATATTTTGTGCCTGGTTAACTCTGAAAATTGTTTTTTTTAGGTCAAGAAAAATATGACATGAGAAATACTTACCAACGTAACTTGTCAATTTGGGTCAGGAACCGTAGGTCTCCTGTGATAGCGCCGGGAGGCAAGCCAGAGGCCATGTAGAGGCAGAAACGAAAGCCGTGGCTGGATGACTGCTGTGCGTTTTCCATATCCTTCTTTGATGTCCTTGACCCCAGGCGAAACTTTTTGAAGTCTGCAAGAACCTTTTCTGCAGTAAAAGAAAAGAAAACAAAAAACACAGTTGGAAACATCAGTTGGACCCCATGTATTCGTAATTCCTGTGCTTGCACTTACAGACCAATAAGCTAACTCAATGTGATGGGTCTGACCATATTTCGGGTTAGGTTCATCATGACCTTATCAGTGAATGCTTAAAGACTATGCCGGAGGACAGAAATGCCAGAAATGAAGGGAACATCAATGCCAACTGTGTACTGTTTATTCCTTCATTCTCCTTGATCAAGGATTATTTAACCAGTTTCAATGTAAGACATACTAGACTCCTGTCTACTTCCTTCTTCTGATGTATGGGAAAAAAGATAAAATCTCCAACACTCTCTACCCAAAATTGTAAGTGAAAAGGAAAGGAAATTTTACCAAATAAATGAATGCCAGTGTTCCCCTTCCTGGCATGCTCCCATTTTTGAGCTGATTGGGGCGGCTTGGGGGGTATACGGGTGGGTGTCTGTTTCTGTGCTGCCATCAGGATATTCAATTGTTGTTCCAGCTGGGCCACCTTGGAAGACAGCTCCTCACACCTGCAGTCCTGCTGACATGCATGTGACGCCGAACCACTACAAACTTCACTCTGGTCACTCAAGTGCCCTGGTACACCAAGTGAAGCAGGCCCACTGCCAGAGGATGGGGACTGATGGGTGGCAGAGAGGTTGAAAAGGCCAGGGGGCGAGGAGTTGGCGGACCCACGAAATGGGGTTGAAGCACACGGTGGACCAAGTGAAGAAGGCCCACTGCCACAGGATGGAGACAGATGGGTGGACCCAGGCAGGGAGGTGGCAGGGAGGTTGGAAAAGCCAGGGGGCGAGGAGTTGGCGGACCCATGAAATGGGGTTGAAGCACACGGTGGACCAAGTAGAGAAGGCCCACTGCCACAGGATGGGGACTGATGGGTGGACCCAGGCAGGGAGGTGGCAGGGAGGTTGGAAAAGCCAGGGGGCGAGGAGTTGGCGGACCCATGAAATGGGGTTGAAGCACACGGTGGACCAAGTAGAGAAGGCCCACTGCCACAGGATGGGGACTGATGGGTGGACCCAGGCAGGGAGGTGGCAGGGAGGTTGGAAAAGCCAGGGGGCGAGGAGTTGGCGGACCCACGAAATGGGGTTGAAGCACACGGCGAGCCAAGTGAAGAAGGCCCACTGCCACAGGATGGGGACTGATGGGTGGACCCAGGCAGACAGGTGTCAGGGAGGTTGGAAAAGCCAGGGGACGGGGAGTTGTGGGACCCAGGAACGTCGGTGGAAAACATCTGACCGGGAATAGGGTCAGTGGAGGAGGATACGTCAACTCCTGCACTTTGCTCCTGTCCCTCAGAAGAAGAATCCTCTGACAATTCCATGCCAATAGGTGGTTCCTCTGTAATGAAATGTAACTCAGTTAAATTGGAAATCAAAAATCCAGTGCTTCCAAATTGCTGTATATGTCATGAGATTTGTGGTTGCTGCACAAAAGCCATGAAAACCTACACAGTACTAAACTAAAGTTTAATTTGTGCATAGTTTAATAGAAAGTTTAATGGCAAATGATGATAAAAGCCTCTTCTAAGCCTAACCCTCCTTGTTACCAGGTATTCACAAATGATACTGACACAACTTAAAAGTACCATAGTCACTGGTGATCGATTGGTCCAACGACGATACCATGGGCACCTCAGGCGTGGATCTCCTCAGCTGTGCAAATTCTTTTACAATGGCTGCTCTCTTGGCCTGCTTGACAAGAGGTTCTCGTTCCTGTTAACACAAAAAGAACCCCAATACTAGACAACCTTAACTTAAGAAGGGGCGGCTGTGGCTCAGTGCTAGAGCAGGGTCGTGTCCCAGTCAGAATGTCAAAGTGTCCTTGGGCAAGACACTGACACTTTGAGTAGTCCAAGACTAAAAAAAGTGCTATATAAATGCTGACCATTTACCATTTACCATTTACGAAGGAAAAAAAACATTAGATTTACAACGCATTTTGTATGAATTTTTTTGACAAAAGTCAATTGAATGTACTTACCTCTGCTGTGTAAAAGTTATGTGCATCTTGTAAGTGCTTATCGAGACGGACAAAACTTTTTTTCCCACATACGTCACAGTCCAAGGTGTCTGTTGTTCTGTGATAGACAATTAAAAATTAATGAGCCCAGGAAATTCAAGCTGATAGCATAACACAGTATAAATAGGGGAAACATTTCATTCATTCTTACCGTCCACTCCCATATTTGAGGAGAAGCTGGAACTCTTCTTTATTCGGAACGCTATGTGACACTCTAAGGTGTTGCTTTAAGTTGCTGTAGCTGCTGAAACACAATCCGCAGGGTTTTCCACTCTGCAGGTAATTAAAAATAATAAACCACATAAATATTCCGCCTTCTCAGCAAACTATCCCAAACTACACTCTCTAGTGATTTCTACTTACCATTTTGCCCAAGAATCCACTGACAACACTGCGATCTGTGCATTTTAAGAAGCAAAAGTGGTCACAATGTTAATGTCACAATTGGAAAACTGAGCATATTCAAATGATAAAACCTTTTATTTCTGTTGCGGGCTAAAATAAGTTAGGCAGAGTGAAAAAAAAGTCAGCTAAATTCTTCTTTTGCTGCTTTTAGTCTGGTTGAGAAGCACTACAGAGCAGCAGCAGCTGCTTTATGAAGGATGTTCGTGAATGTTCTCATTCGTCCGGGTCATTGTAATAACGGGAAAGACTCAAGCGAAACCAAGTGGACCGTTTTAAAAGTCTTTTTTGAACTCTGCCTGCAAAAAATCTTCAAAAAAGAATTTTAAACAAGTCCAGTTGCTTTATTTCTTTGCAATCTTTGACCTTATTTCCAAGACAGCACCTGTACAACAGGTTCTTTTTTTTTCGCCTTGCCTTTACTCTATCAATGGACATGAAAAACATTTCCCTCAATCCTCTGTTACCCTGAGCTGTGCGTAGCTCTGTTCTTCTTTTCTTCCTCTTTGGGGTTCTGGATACTCTTCTTTCCGACTGTACTGTCAGAGCTACTGTAGGACTCTTCTTCCTCCTTTTTCTTTTGTTGTCTGTCTTAGTGGCTTTTGTTTGATGTGTGAGTGCAACCTCTTCCACCTCTTCAGTCACCTTGCTACTGAGGCAGGCACTAGTCTGTCCGTACTGAAAAAGATCTCTCTCTCTCAGTTGGCTCATGGTGTCCCTTGTCTCCTCGCAATGAGGCTGCTTCCTTCTTTGTTGAAAGCGTCCGTCTCCATTACTCTCACAGGTACAGCATTCACACATTTCATTTCCTGGCCCAAAAAAGTTGGGACCATAGTAACATGTGATCTCCTCACCAGGTGAGATGCATCTCATCACTTCGACACAAGCAAAAAAAGGGCCAGCGACATACTTGGAATTTGGATTGCAGTCGTGGTTGATAAAACGTGTAGGCCCGAGCATAAGCTGATCGCAGTGGTTGCGCAAGGAATACATGACACTGAAGTCATTGACTCCAACTTTCAGCATTGCACTCTCAGTGGGACTAAACGACGCCATGCAGCCCAGCAGGACCTCGACACGCTGTCCTACAAACCAATGCCTTGTCGAGGTTACCTTTGCTGCATTGGGCTCAGAAGAGTATCTGTCAGTAGACTCTACCCTGACACCACTGTCCAACAGGAAGGCCCTAAGGTAGCGATACACGTGTTTCCTCAGCAGGTCCCGATTACAGCTTCCCAGAGAATTAAAATAATCAAAACCCAGTGTGCCTTCTGTCAGTGCATCAAATGTCACATTGAAGTCATGCGTATGCTGAAAGCTCAGCAGCGTGTCTTTGAGAGTACTGCAACACTGGATCTCTGGCAAAGGAGTGGTGTTCATCTTATAGGTGCTGAAACCCAGCAGTGGATCCAGCACCAAAGCTGTTGCCAGGTCATCAATCTCACATAGTTCCAAAAAACTCATTCTGGTCCCTTCGTCCATTGCCTCTAACCATCAGTCTGCCAAGGGTCCTTTGGAGGCAATAAAAAGTATCTAATATACAGTTTATATTGACCTGTTCACTTGCCGTGGCTCCTCTTCACTGGCCGGGGATCCATTCGGGAATTTGTTGGGCTCCTAGTGACTGCAAATTCCAGATGTGTGGCTGAGGCAGAAATGTATAAGACACAATGTCAAATTAGCTTTAAAATGTATGTTTTATGTAGCTAGCCAGATAACTAAATTAATATTCCACATTTAAATCTATGTCATACAATTTTCATGTGCTACACAAAATGCAATAAAAATTTATTTTTAATTACAAAAATGCATGAAATGCATGAAAACAGACAGGTAGCTAGCTAACTAGCTTCATGTTGCAATCTTAAATTTATGTATTAAGTGGCAGATTGAAACTTTGACATATTCCAAATTTACATCTATAGGACAACATTTCTGTTTGCTCAACAAAATGCAATAAAACATGTTTTTTAGAAGTTAAAAAGTCCATAATAACACTGTTAAACATGACATTGAAATTTTTTTCTTGCTTTATTTCACTGTCTAATATCTCAAACACATTTTTAGCAAGAAAAATCAGTAAAATCAGTAAAAAGAGGAAATCCAACCCTTACTCACCATGTGCTCCAGTCAATATGGCGGATACTGATCTCTGATCACTTTGTCATGCTAATGCATCATGGGAAATGCTCCGTTTGCATAGACATTAATGAGGAATTAATTTCCAGATTTCTAATCTATACATATGGTTGTGGCAAGACTGAGCCCCTTTTTGGGCCCTTCCCGTGGGGCCAGCGGGACCAAAAATTACCCGCTCGATCACTGGGGCGGCAGCCTTCAGCCAGAGGTGGTTGCAAGTCTCTACGTCAATCTATGGCCAAATGGGACCCAAAAAGACTGCGGCTGCTGGGGTGTGGTTTCCGATTTTTAACCTACGCAGAGGGCGAGCGACTCTGAGGCCCCCTTTTGGGCCCTTCCAGTGGGGCCAGCGGGACCAAAATTTACACCCTGGATCGGGGGGAGGGCCTGTTGCGGACAGCGGTGGTTCCAAGTCTCTGCCTCCCCGTATGGCCAGACGGGACCCAAAAAGACTGCGCAGGGGTTGACCTTTTGACCCCTGGAGTTTGGGAGGCCATAACTTGGGAAGGAAAAGGGCCAGGGACATGGGGCCAGCTGTTCCCGAAAGCTCTCAGGGAGCCCTACGACATATGTGAAAATCAGACCCCTATCTCCAAGTCCTGCCTTCCTGGCCCCGACTGAGCTCCCGTGCAGCACAAGGCCCTCTTGGACACAGAGCCTTTCAGGCCTTCCCGCTTGATGAACTGGAAAACGGCCAAATCGGCCATACGCGGCCGTAGAGCCGCAAGCCTGGCCTCGTCGGAAAGGCCCCGAGGAGCCGAGCCGGGCAATCTTGGAACCAGAGCTCCACCCCCTTCCTGCCGCGAGCTAGAGGGCGCCAAACGTTGAGATCTCTCCCCTCGTTAAGCGCCATATCTCTTGAAGGAAAGCAGCCAGGGCGGCGGGACGAAGACGGCCGGAAAGCTCTCGGAGAGCTCTATGACATATGTCAGCGCCATCTAGGTGGCGCTGTTGTGGGGCAAACTCCGCCACGGAAGGGGGTAGAGGGCCGGGTCGTGGTGGGCCCGAAAGCCCTCCTTCAGGTGAGTGCAAATGTGGCCTCAGTCTCCTCCTACCCCAAGCGGGTCAGGTGATATGGGAGGTGACCTCACTTCCACATTCTCATTCACGGAACGGTGCAATTTTCAATCCATTCAATAGGGGCGGCAGGACTGAGATCGGGGCCCCTTTTTGGGCCCTTCCCGTGGGGCCAGCGGGACCAAAAATTACCCGCTCGATCACTGGGGCGGCAGCCTTCAGCCAGAGGTGGTTGCAAGTCTCTACGTCAATCTATGGCCAAATGGGACCCAAAAAGACTGCGGCTGCTGGGGTGTGGTTTCCGATTTTTAACCTACGCAGAGGGCGAGCGACTCTGAGGCCCCCTTTTGGGCCCTTCCAGTGGGGCCAGCGGGACCAAAATTTACACCCTGGATCGGGGGGAGGGCCTGTTGCGGACAGCGGTGGTTCCAAGTCTCTGCCTCCCCGTATGGCCAGACGGGACCCAAAAAGACTGCGCAGGGGTTGACCTTTTGACCCCTGGACTTTGGGAGGCCATAACTTGGGAAGGAAAAGGGCCAGGGACATGGGGCCAGCTGTTCCCGAAAGCTCTCAGGGAGCCCTACGACATATGTGAAAATCAGACCCCTATCTCCAAGTCCTGCCTTCCTGGCCCCGACTGAGCTCCCGTGCAGCACAAGGCCCTCTTGGACACAGAGCCTTTCAGGCCTTCCCGCTTGATGAACTGGAAAACGGCCAAATCGGCCATACGCGGCCGTAGAGCCGCAAGCCTGGCCTCGTCGGAAAGGCCCCGAGGAGCCGAGCCGGGCAATCTTGGAACCAGAGCTCCACCCCCTTCCTGCCGCGAGCTAGAGGGCGCCAAACGTTGAGATCTCTCCCCTCGTTAAGCGCCATATCTCTTGAAGGAAAGCAGCCAGGGCGGCGGGACGAAGACGGCCGGAAAGCTCTCGGAGAGCTCTATGACATATGTCAGCGCCATCTAGGTGGCGCTGTTGTGGGGCAAACTCCGCCACGGAAGGGGGTAGAGGGCCGGGTCGTGGTGGGCCCGAAAGCCCTCCTTCAGGTGAGTGCAAATGTGGCCTCAGTCTCCTCCTACCCCAAGCGGGTCAGGTGATATGGGAGGTGACCTCACTTCCACATTCTCATTCACGGAACGGTGCAATTTTCAATCCATTCAATAGGGGCGGCAGGACTGAGATCGGGGCCCCTTTTTGGGCCCTTCCCGTGGGGCCAGCGGGACCAAAAATTACCCGCTCGATCACTGGGGCGGCAGCCTTCAGCCAGAGGTGGTTGCAAGTCTCTACGTCAATCTATGGCCAAATGGGACCCAAAAAGACTGCGGCTGCTGGGGTGTGGTTTCCGATTTTTAACCTACGCAGAGGGCGAGCGACTCTGAGGCCCCCTTTTGGGCCCTTCCAGTGGGGCCAGCGGGACCAAAATTTACACCCTGGATCGGGGGGAGGGCCTGTTGCGGACAGCGGTGGTTCCAAGTCTCTGCCTCCCCGTATGGCCAGACGGGACCCAAAAAGACTGCGCAGGGGTTGACCTTTTGACCCCTGGAGTTTGGGAGGCCATAACTTGGGAAGGAAAAGGGCCAGGGACATGGGGCCAGCTGTTCCCGAAAGCTCTCAGGGAGCCCTACGACATATGTGAAAATCAGACCCCTATCTCCAAGTCCTGCCTTCCTGGCCCCGACTGAGCTCCCGTGCAGCACAAGGCCCTCTTGGACACAGAGCCTTTCAGGCCTTCCCGCTTGATGAACTGGAAAACGGCCAAATCGGCCATACGCGGCCGTAGAGCCGCAAGCCTGGCCTCGTCGGAAAGGCCCCGAGGAGCCGAGCCGGGCAATCTTGGAACCAGAGCTCCACCCCCTTCCTGCCGCGAGCTAGAGGGCGCCAAACGTTGAGATCTCTCCCCTCGTTAAGCGCCATATCTCTTGAAGGAAAGCAGCCAGGGCGGCGGGACGAAGACGGCCGGAAAGCTCTCGGAGAGCTCTATGACATATGTCAGCGCCATCTAGGTGGCGCTGTTGTGGGGCAAACTCCGCCACGGAAGGGGGTAGAGGGCCGGGTCGTGGTGGGCCCGAAAGCCCTCCTTCAGGTGAGTGCAAATGTGGCCTCAGTCTCCTCCTACCCCAAGCGGGTCAGGTGATATGGGAGGTGACCTCACTTCCACATTCTCATTCACGGAACGGTGCAATTTTCAATCCATTCAATAGGGGCGGCAGGACTGAGATCGGGGCCCCTTTTTGGGCCCTTCCCGTGGGGCCAGCGGGACCAAAAATTACCCGCTCGATCACTGGGGCGGCAGCCTTCAGCCAGAGGTGGTTGCAAGTCTCTACGTCAATCTATGGCCAAATGGGACCCAAAAAGACTGCGGCTGCTGGGGTGTGGTTTCCGATTTTTAACCTACGCAGAGGGCGAGCGACTCTGAGGCCCCCTTTTGGGCCCTTCCAGTGGGGCCAGCGGGACCAAAATTTACACCCTGGATCGGGGGGAGGGCCTGTTGCGGACAGCGGTGGTTCCAAGTCTCTGCCTCCCCGTATGGCCAGACGGGACCCAAAAAGACTGCGCAGGGGTTGACCTTTTGACCCCTGGAGTTTGGGAGGCCATAACTTGGGAAGGAAAAGGGCCAGGGACATGGGGCCAGCTGTTCCCGAAAGCTCTCAGGGAGCCCTACGACATATGTGAAAATCAGACCCCTATCTCCAAGTCCTGCCTTCCTGGCCCCGACTGAGCTCTCGTGCAGCACAAGGCCCTCTTGGACACAGAGCCTTTCAGGCCTTCCCGCTTGATGAACTGGAAAACGGCCAAATCGGCCATACGCGGCCGTAGAGCCGCAAGCCTGGCCTCGTCGGAAAGGCCCCGAGGAGCCGAGCCGGGCAATCTTGGAACCAGAGCTCCACCCCCTTCCTGCCGCGAGCTAGAGGGCGCCAAACGTTGAGATCTCTCCCCTCGTTAAGCGCCATATCTCTTGAAGGAAAGCAGCCAGGGCGGCGGGACGAAGACGGCCGGAAAGCTCTCGGAGAGCTCTATGACATATGTCAGCGCCATCTAGGTGGCGCTGTTGTGGGGCAAACTCCGTGCCCCCAGCTCTCGTGCAGCACAAGGCCCTCTTGGACAAAGAGCCTTTCAGGCCTTCCCACTTGATGAACTGGAAAACAATCAACTCATATGACTGCATACTATACATATGACTCCATGCCTTCTGAATGCTCTTTGGCCACAAAAATCACAGCCTCATAGGAATGAATGGGAGCAAAATTTGGAAATGTATACTGCGGTCCCAAAAAAACTTCACAAGAAACCATTTCAGGTCAACTCAGAATGGTCTGAAACGTGCTCTAAAGCACTTTCTGCAGAACATTTTTTGGCTGTGACACTTAGTCAAATTTTCACATTTCCAGATGTGGGTCCCATAGGAATGAATGGGAGCAAAATTTGGAAATGCTTCAAAATTGACTCAAAATGCACAGAAACCCCTCAGGACTTCACACACACGTCTGTCTTGACATTCTGACTGATCTCCAGGACTTTTGAATGCTCTTTGGCCACAAAAATCACAGTTCAATATTTCAGCCCCATAGGAATGAATGGGAGCAAAATTTGGAAATGCTTCAAAATTGACTCAAAATGCACAGAAACCCCTCAGGACTTCACACACACGTCTGTCTTGACATTCTGACTGATCTCCAGGACTTTTGAATGCTCTTTGGCCACAAAAATCACAGTTCAATATTTCAGCCCCATAGGAATGAATGGGAGCAACATTTGGAAATGCATACTGCGGTCCCAAAAAAACTTCACAAGAAACCATTTCAGGTCAACTCAGAATGGTCTGAAACGTGCTCTAAAGCACTTTCTGCAGAACATTTTTTGGCTGTGACACTTTGTCAAATTTACAATACTACCAATACTAAGCACCTTCCCATCCAGAGTTTGAAAATTTGCCCATCCCCTGACACTGACACTGCCATGTCCAATTGGTTAATATCTCTGGTCCCGTGCCTCTATCAGGCTTCCTTCAGGAGTCTGAGTGGTATCAGTGTCGCAAAATGTACACACACAAGCATGCCCAATAGACAAACCAAATGCCCTGAAACGTGCTCCTAACCCCTTATTGTGGGACATTTCTGGGGTGAAACATAAGGTCCCGTGCCTTGACACTTAATCAAATTTTCAATACTCCCATTTACTTACTTATTTCCTCAGAAGTTGACTGAAAAAATGTAACAGAACCATGTACAGGTGGGTAAAGATGAGGTTTAAGTATCAAAACCAAAATTGGAATCCATGTTTTAGCTAAAGTCTTTTTAGGCCCCATGTGGCCAAAAAATTTAATAGAGGCTTGGGACCATGTCAGGCTGAAAGCACATGTCCTCTTGATAATGTGTGTCAATTTTGGCATTTCTGCATTAAAAAACAGTTATTTAAAACATCTGGTGAAAAGTCCTAATTTAAACTGGTGTTAGATAAAAATATGGACTCAGAAAAACCACGTGTAACAATTTGGGAATGTGGAATGTGGAATTGTGAGGTTATGCTGCCACCTAGTGGCGAGTTCGAAAAGTGGAAAAAAAGTTGGAATTGTCAAAATGTGGAATTCGGAAATAATACTAGTAAATGTAAATGTGAGTGGGAATGTTGGAAATCGACATTTTCAATTCATTGTCAATGTAAAAACCCTATCCCTAACCCTAACCCTAACCCTAACCCTAACCCTAACCATTGTAAGCTTTGCCTAACCTTTGCTTTTGCTTTGGGGATGTCCGCAAGCTAAAATATGCTGCCTTAAAACAATGATGTTCTTTATTGAACTAAAAAACCTGTAAACCAAATATGGGAAACTAAATTAATACTTACCTGGACCTGTAAAAAAGAGAAAATACTTACCTGTAAATTAAAATTGGATCCTGTAAAAACAAAAATACTTACCTGTAACCTAAAACATTGGAACTTGTAAAAACAAAAACAGGGGCGTGTCAAGGGGACGGCCTACAGGGTATATAAGGAGTAGAAGCCAAGCAGGCACTGCTCACTTCACACTTGACCAGCAAAGCGCCTGATGAAGGCTCAAACAGATGCCGAAACGTTGCGCAAGACTGGTCTAAAGGCATTTTTGTCTAATTTTTTGAACCCCCACTACCTTTGGGTAGTGGAAATTAAAACCAAATTGGATAATGAAACAAAACATTGTTCGAAAAACACTAAATAATGTTAAAGCTAAATAAATGTTTGTGCTTGAACTGGGGGGACTTCATTGACAGCCCTTTGATGGACCGTGCACTTTCCTGCTCCAAGGCTTTCGCCGACGGAGCAGGTTTCTATTCACAAACCTAACTTGGCCAGTGCCTCGAGGGTGGTTCTTTGGAGTTCTGCCGGTTCTACTAATTTTTAAGGCCCAATTGCCTACCCCCCACCCCCTAACTTATTCTAAACTGAGTATCTATGATTATATTTCTATCCCCAACCCAACCACTATCCTAAACCTAAGGTCTCTAAATTTGATGATTAAACCCAATTATAATTTGATTATGTCCAATTCTATTCTAATCCGAATTATCCCAAACTAACCTAAACTGTTACCACTATCCCTACCCTTATCCTAAACCTAATAATTTAATCCCTATCCTATGCCCCCCAACCCTCTATCCTAATCTAAAACAATGCTAACCCAGTTACCGGAAGTCTATAAATTCACGGGTATTTGAAAGTAATAAATAACCCAAAGAAATAAAACAAATATTAAAGGCAAAGAGAAGCCAAAAACAAAGTCCGAGACGATGGGAAGAGACACTGGTGTAAAGCAAAGTTGAGGAGAGGGAAAAAGCAAGGGGAGGCGGAAGAGAAGGAGAGGAGGACTTGGAGGAAGGAAAGGGAAAGGAAAGGGAAAGCAGAGGTGGAAAGAGAAGGAGGAGAGGAAAGGATAGAAAAGGAAGACAAAACTGGAATCCTGAAAAGGGAACCTGAAAAACAAAGAAAATATGATTACTACACACTTTAAAAAACCATTGTAAGCTTTGCCTAACCTTTGCTTTTGCTTTGGGGATGTCCGCAAGCTAAAATATGCTGCCTTAAAACAATGATGTTCTTTATTGAACTAAAAAACCTGTAAACCAAATATGGGAAACTAAATTAATACTTACCTGGACCTGTAAAAAAGAGAAAATACTTACCTGTAAATTAAAATTGGATCCTGTAAAAACAAAAATACTTACCTGTAACCTAAAACATTGGAACTTGTAAAAACAAAAACAGGGGCGTGTCAAGGGGACGGCCTACAGGGTATATAAGGAGTAGAAGCCAAGCAGGCACTGCTCACTTCACACTTGACCAGCAAAGCGCCTGATGAAGGCTCAAACAGATGCCGAAACGTTGCGCAAGACTGGTCTAAAGGCATTTTTGTCTAATTTTTTGAACCCCCACTACCTTTGGGTAGTGGAAATTAAAACCAAATTGGATAATGAAACAAAACATTGTTCGAAAAACACTAAATAATGTTAAAGCTAAATAAATGTTTGTGCTTGAACTGGGGGGACTTCATTGACAGCCCTTTGATGGACCGTGCACTTTCCTGCTCCAAGGCTTTCGCCGACGGAGCAGGTTTCTATTCACAAACCTAACTTGGCCAGTGCCTCGAGGGTGGTTCTTTGGAGTTCTGCCGGTTCTACTAATTTTTAAGGCCCAATTGCCTACCCCCCACCCCCTAACTTATTCTAAACTGAGTATCTATGATTATATTTCTATCCCCAACCCAACCACTATCCTAAACCTAAGGTCTCTAAATTTGATGATTAAACCCAATTATAATTTGATTATGTCCAATTCTATTCTAATCCGAATTATCCCAAACTAACCTAAACTGTTACCACTATCCCTACCCTTATCCTAAACCTAATAATTTAATCCCTATCCTATGCCCCCCAACCCTCTATCCTAATCTAAAACAATGCTAACCCAGTTACCGGAAGTCTATAAATTCACGGGTATTTGAAAGTAATAAATAACCCAAAGAAATAAAACAAATATTAAAGGCAAAGAGAAGCCAAAAACAAAGTCCGAGACGATGGGAAGAGACACTGGTGTAAAGCAAAGTTGAGGAGAGGGAAAAAGCAAGGGGAGGCGGAAGAGAAGGAGAGGAGGACTTGGAGGAAGGAAAGGGAAAGGAAAGGGAAAGCAGAGGTGGAAAGAGAAGGAGGAGAGGAAAGGATAGAAAAGGAAGACAAAACTGGAATCCTGAAAAGGGAACCTGAAAAACAAAGAAAATATGATTACTACACACTTTAAAAAACCATTGTAAGCTTTGCCTAACCTTTGCTTTTGCTTTGGGGATGTCCGCAAGCTAAAATATGCTGCCTTAAAACAATGATGTTCTTTATTGAACTAAAAAACCTGTAAACCAAATATGGGAAACTAAATTAATACTTACCTGGACCTGTAAAAAAGAGAAAATACTTACCTGTAAATTAAAATTGGATCCTGTAAAAACAAAAATACTTACCTGTAACCTAAAACATTGGAACTTGTAAAAACAAAAACAGGGGCGTGTCAAGGGGACGGCCTACAGGGTATATAAGGAGTAGAAGCCAAGCAGGCACTGCTCACTTCACACTTGACCAGCAAAGCGCCTGATGAAGGCTCAAACAGATGCCGAAACGTTGCGCAAGACTGGTCTAAAGGCATTTTTGTCTAATTTTTTGAACCCCCACTACCTTTGGGTAGTGGAAATTAAAACCAAATTGGATAATGAAACAAAACATTGTTCGAAAAACACTAAATAATGTTAAAGCTAAATAAATGTTTGTGCTTGAACTGGGGGGACTTCATTGACAGCCCTTTGATGGACCGTGCACTTTCCTGCTCCAAGGCTTTCGCCGACGGAGCAGGTTTCTATTCACAAACCTAACTTGGCCAGTGCCTCGAGGGTGGTTCTTTGGAGTTCTGCCGGTTCTACTAATTTTTAAGGCCCAATTGCCTACCCCCCACCCCCTAACTTATTCTAAACTGAGTATCTATGATTATATTTCTATCCCCAACCCAACCACTATCCTAAACCTAAGGTCTCTAAATTTGATGATTAAACCCAATTATAATTTGATTATGTCCAATTCTATTCTAATCCGAATTATCCCAAACTAACCTAAACTGTTACCACTATCCCTACCCTTATCCTAAACCTAATAATTTAATCCCTATCCTATGCCCCCCAACCCTCTATCCTAATCTAAAACAATGCTAACCCAGTTACCGGAAGTCTATAAATTCACGGGTATTTGAAAGTAATAAATAACCCAAAGAAATAAAACAAATATTAAAGGCAAAGAGAAGCCAAAAACAAAGTCCGAGACGATGGGAAGAGACACTGGTGTAAAGCAAAGTTGAGGAGAGGGAAAAAGCAAGGGGAGGCGGAAGAGAAGGAGAGGAGGACTTGGAGGAAGGAAAGGGAAAGGAAAGGGAAAGCAGAGGTGGAAAGAGAAGGAGGAGAGGAAAGGATAGAAAAGGAAGACAAAACTGGAATCCTGAAAAGGGAACCTGAAAAACAAAGAAAATATGATTACTACACACTTTAAAAAACCATTGTAAGCTTTGCCTAACCTTTGCTTTTGCTTTGGGGATGTCCGCAAGCTAAAATATGCTGCCTTAAAACAATGATGTTCTTTATTGAACTAAAAAACCTGTAAACCAAATATGGGAAACTAAATTAATACTTACCTGGACCTGTAAAAAAGAGAAAATACTTACCTGTAAATTAAAATTGGATCCTGTAAAAACAAAAATACTTACCTGTAACCTAAAACATTGGAACTTGTAAAAACAAAAACAGGGGCGTGTCAAGGGGACGGCCTACAGGGTATATAAGGAGTAGAAGCCAAGCAGGCACTGCTCACTTCACACTTGACCAGCAAAGCGCCTGATGAAGGCTCAAACAGATGCCGAAACGTTGCGCAAGACTGGTCTAAAGGCATTTTTGTCTAATTTTTTGAACCCCCACTACCTTTGGGTAGTGGAAATTAAAACCAAATTGGATAATGAAACAAAACATTGTTCGAAAAACACTAAATAATGTTAAAGCTAAATAAATGTTTGTGCTTGAACTGGGGGGACTTCATTGACAGCCCTTTGATGGACCGTGCACTTTCCTGCTCCAAGGCTTTCGCCGACGGAGCAGGTTTCTATTCACAAACCTAACTTGGCCAGTGCCTCGAGGGTGGTTCTTTGGAGTTCTGCCGGTTCTACTAATTTTTAAGGCCCAATTGCCTACCCCCCACCCCCTAACTTATTCTAAACTGAGTATCTATGATTATATTTCTATCCCCAACCCAACCACTATCCTAAACCTAAGGTCTCTAAATTTGATGATTAAACCCAATTATAATTTGATTATGTCCAATTCTATTCTAATCCGAATTATCCCAAACTAACCTAAACTGTTACCACTATCCCTACCCTTATCCTAAACCTAATAATTTAATCCCTATCCTATGCCCCCCAACCCTCTATCCTAATCTAAAACAATGCTAACCCAGTTACCGGAAGTCTATAAATTCACGGGTATTTGAAAGTAATAAATAACCCAAAGAAATAAAACAAATATTAAAGGCAAAGAGAAGCCAAAAACAAAGTCCGAGACGATGGGAAGAGACACTGGTGTAAAGCAAAGTTGAGGAGAGGGAAAAAGCAAGGGGAGGCGGAAGAGAAGGAGAGGAGGACTTGGAGGAAGGAAAGGGAAAGGAAAGGGAAAGCAGAGGTGGAAAGAGAAGGAGGAGAGGAAAGGATAGAAAAGGAAGACAAAACTGGAATCCTGAAAAGGGAACCTGAAAAACAAAGAAAATATGATTACTACACACTTTAAAAAACCATTGTAAGCTTTGCCTAACCTTTGCTTTTGCTTTGGGGATGTCCGCAAGCTAAAATATGCTGCCTTAAAACAATGATGTTCTTTATTGAACTAAAAAACCTGTAAACC
>NW_028146671.1:0-78131 GCF_056507025.1 Lutjanus erythropterus | reverse complement strand
TTGAAATGCTTAAAAGTTGTGAAACTGGAGAAGACAACGACGCATTGCACATTTATGCTACAAATAAAGAGGTTGATGATTATAACCTGAAACGCTTAAATGTGACCTGTCCAGAGTCTGTCACCATAAAAGCACGTGATTATGAGAGAAATGCTGAGACAGGAAGACTTCAGATAAAGGATGGCCATCATCACAAGGTTTATAATACTTGTCTCCAGAAATACATCCATGTAGGAATAGGAGCTCGTATCATGTTGCTGAAAAACATCGATGTGTCTGATGGACTCGTAAACGGTGCTTTTGGAACTATTGCAAAAATGGTGAATGCCAATCAAGATAGTGAAGACAATGAGCAAAATTTCCCAACTTCCATCCACGTGGCATTTGATGACCCCAGGGTTGGTCAAAAACAGCGGGCAAAAACACGCACCATTGACCCTGAAGGGAGAACGATAACCATCCTAGAACCTGAGGAAGAACATGTTACCCGTAACGGAGGCTTACGCAGACAATATCCAATAAGGTTGGCATGGGCATGCACTATCCACAAAGTACAAGGCTTAACCATTGACAGAGTTGTTGTGTCTCTCAAAAAGATTTTTTCCTCTGGACAAGCATATGTCGCTCTAAGTCGTGTCACAAGTCTAAGTGGCTTAACAATTGAGGACTTTAAAGAATCTGCCATTTATTGCAATGCAAAAGTATCAGAAGCAACTGGCAAAATGCAGCCATTTATACCACCTCTCTCTTCCACCAACACCTCACGATCTGCTTTCACCATCATATTGCACAACACTCAAAGTCTTAAAGCTCACTTTCCAGATGTTGAAACTAACACTCTAATGAATAATGCTGATTGCATTTGCCTTACAGAGACATGGTTAGGAGTTGATGACCCACCACAGCAGCCTTGTCTTACAGGCTTCCAGTTCACACACGTTTCTCGAGGTCAAAGTTATGACAGCACTCATACACAGTTGCAACACTTGAAACAAGACTCTCATGGTGGAGTTGGAATATATCATTCAGTGACAAAAGATGTTCAAATATGGCCTACAAAATGCTACAATATTGAATGTCTGATATTTCAAGTGAAGAGCATTAACTTGACTGCTGCTGTTGTTTACAGACCTGCGAGTTACCCTGTTGCCATCTTTTGTCAACATCTAAAACAACTGATTGACCTCATTGATCAATGCCCTGGCATGAAAATCATTATGGGAGACTTTAATGAAAATGCACTGGATAACGGTAAGCTGGTGAGATTTTTCACTGTACAAAATTACACCCAGTATGTACAAACAGCAACAACTGACAAAGGCACTTTAATTGATCATGTTTATGTGAAAGATGGTGCTAACATACTTGTGGATGTGCTGCCAATTTATTACAGCTATCATGAAATGGTACGTATTGCAGTTCTGTAGATTTATCTTCGTAGTACACATTATTGAATGTTGCCATTATCATTTTCATCTGTCTCTAAGTCTGTCACAAGTTTGCACATGCATTTTGTAAATAATTTCAACATAATTTATTTTTAGGACAGATTATACTATGTTTTTAAAATGGGATTGTCTTTTATGTATTATTCTCTTTCTTGCATCAAAAACTATATATTAATTTTTTGATGGAGAAATTGAGCATTAGTCTGCTGAAAAGAAAATACCTTGGGAGACTCCAATGGACCCCATAAAGACTAGCGACCACTTTGTTGGAGCTAGCGGGGATCCAAATTAAAGATAAATAGAGTCTCCCATTATGCCAATGCAGACATGCTCAGCAATGAAATACACACTGATGTGTACATGTTTTAATACCAAATGACAAAATCAATTTAACTGATCACCTGTACATCCGAGACTGCTGATGCTTCGAGTATATGACACCTACCATGCCCGGGAACATAATGCACTTTCTATAGCCTTTCTTTCCACCACTGTTAATATTACCCTTGTTATTGTCATTTTCATATTTGAGGAAGCTTACCACACACACAAGCACACACACACACACACACACACAGACACACACGCACGCATACATACACGTCCTGAACTATCACACTGAGGCAGCATCCCATATCAATCCAGCAACTAGACTACTTCTCCTTCAACAGGTAAACCTCCATCATTTGACTTATCATGTCTTTCTTATTTGTATGACTGGCTGTTAATTCATATAGTACAGTTAACTTGTTTCATGCAAAAACAATCATTCATTCTTTCTTTCTTTCTGTACCTGCTTTGCCTTCTCTTTTATATCATGACATATGACTCAAAATATCTCCTCATTACAATTATTTTCTTACAGAAACCTGAACCTGTGGAGAAGCATCCAATATTCCCCATCAAAAGCTGTGGAACCTACACCTGTTTGAACACCACATCCTAATCCAAAGACTCATATGAAGCTAAAGTTGTCCAGAATACCTTCAATCACAAGTTCAAGGCCACATAAAAAGGTAAGTAACTCATTTTAACACACTGATCACATTCACATGCTTTTCATGCTAAATATGTCACTTACAATTCCTAATCCTATGTCCTATATCTACCTCAAATTGTTTCCATAAATTATAGCCATGTCTGTATTTATTAGGAGCCCAGACATCATCTCCAAATTCATCTGGAACTCCCTTGGGCAGACCGTCAACTATGTACAGAAAGCCCTCCTCGTTACTTGGGGCACTTCCATTCTCCCGTTGCACTACAATAATCAACATGCAGGATTTTGCCCTGGTAAAACTACTGGATTGCTTCTTCAATCAGGAAAAGGTAGGCCATGACTCAGTTAACCTGTTTACCAACCTTGCCCATAGATGTGCCATAATTACTAATTCTACAAATGTTTTCTGTTTTCTTTCAGACTTTCCCAAGCCAGTATTATGATGTGCAACATCAGGACTGTGGGCAAAGACAAAGGGACTCATGATTACGTTGTCTAGTGTGGTCTACCATGTCCGTGCTCAAAATAATCAAATATCATATATTCAGCACTGACGTGACCCTTGACAGGACCCTTTCCTTCAAGAATCATTTAAAAGTAACGGCAACCAAGGTGAACTCTTGTAACAACTTGCTCAGCAAGCTTGCTGGTGCAAAATGGGATATTTCAACCTCCGCACTACAAACCTCAGCAACATTGTGCCCCTGTTTGGTCCATGTCATACACCATGTGGACATGAAGCCTGCCCTCTCCAACAACTGAGTTGAGAACTGGCCACCCTCCACACAGCAGACCAGGAGGCAACTGTTTGGCTGAAAGACTTTGTATTTACTAAATAAATAGCACTTTTTTGGGACATAGACTCATGATATACAACATCTTGAATGTTTTATTTGAACACTGAATTTTGTAAGGGGAAAATTTGGATACGCCAGGTTGTATTCATATGTATATATATATATGTGTGTATATATATATATATATATATATATATATATATATATAACATCTGTCAAGTAACCATATATGTTCATGCTTAAGGACACACACAAACAACAATATGCGTATTTTGGTATATTTGCAAAAGGTTCTTTTTTATTGATATTATAATGATGACTGCTTTCTTTCTTTTTTGTGATCAAGTTTTTATTATTTCATTTTCTTTTTTAACAATATACCAACATTATGTCTGTTTTCGATATTTGGTGTTTACTTTGATATTACAAGACATTACATGTAATTCATTGTCCAAACAAAGACATGTATTGCAATGGTGTGGAAATGCTGTGTTGCCTTGATGTGGATGTACACTCATGACTTTTCAAATATAGTGCTAATTCATGCTTTTAATAATAAGAAAAGTATTAATTATTTCATATTCATATAGCTCATTCCATTGAAAAAATACATTACTTTTTTTTCTCATATGACTGACACTGCCATATTTTCACATGGGATGTATTTCAGTTACAGTGTGAAACTGTTAATACAAGTAGTTAAAACAAAATGGAGTCCCTGTATTCATTGTTCATCAGACACCCTCTGCAAATTTAGAAAACAGATTTCACTCAGAACCCAAAGCAATTCATTTCCTGTCAGGCTTTTACTGTAAAATGTGGCCAGGAAAATATTGAGTAACAACAATGAGATCTAGCTCAAATTTTGCAATTGCCCCCTTGTGTCAATTTTGTGTTACTACAAAAGTAGTTTGACTGACATATGGATGCAAATATCTGCTATGAGTAAAATGTCAGATATTAGGATTAAATAAATTATCCACAACATTAGCATTAAAAAATAGCATGTTTGTAGTGTTTAATCTATGAAGTTAAAAATTTTGGACCATTTCCAAAAGACTGCAGAGCTGTACAATTGACTTGTGTGAAAGCAAAAAAGTGGTTCCCAGATTTCTCCGCTGGCCCATCTTTTTATGCAAGAAATTAAATACACATGGGATAATGTCAGAAAATAAAACAACAACTAAAATGATTCATGGATAGACTACAATCTACTGAGACATGTTGTGGAACTTTGGTTTAATTTCCTGCATCAAGCATGTGAGTTCAGAAAATAAACACCGGGTTCATTTATTTCCTGCCAGAGGCTTTTGCTATGATATTTGGCCGTCAACAGGTTGCTCGCATGTGCCGATCACCCTCTTGTGACAGTTCTGTGTTACTACAAAAAAAAAGTAGTTTGACTGATGTATGCCTGCTATGACTTTGATATCAGAAATTATAGTTTAAATGAGTGACCAACAACAGTAGCACTGGAAATAGCGTAATTACATTGTTTAATTTACTAAGTCCAGAGCCTTGGGACCATTTCTGAAGATGTGCATATACACAGGTCAAACTATGAAATGGTTTTTCTAACAGCTAAACAACACTAAAAACTCTCACTCTCTCTCCCTGGGTAAACTGTACACAAGACGTGAATGTGTGTGTGTATCTATATAGCAGATTTATAATAGTATTTATGTCTCACAATATCATCATGTAACACTGATTGAGTCAAATAACAAAAGGAGCAATCCCACACATGTTCATGCTATCAAAAGAATAATTTATTTTGCTAATGAACTCCAAAGAAGGTTAACCCATATGTACATTGTATATAATGAGGCTGCATACATAGGATTCATGGCAATTAGTTTGTGACTATAGAACATTCTAACCTAATTCCAAAACAACCAACTAAATACAAAAAACACTCTCTACCCTTGGGTTCAAAGGCTAATTGACAAGAGATAATGATGCTTCGATCAGGCTGTAGTACTGTACAGACAGACAGACAATGGTCGATTCAGCCAGATGCCAGCCATCTTCTCTACAAAAGTTCTCCAACACTGGCACACAGCAGCAGGAATTCCAGACACAGCAAGATGTCCTCCTCTACCCATCACATCTGAAAAATACATAAGGCATAAATCAATTAATTACTATAAACAACCATTAGACAACATTTGTTGTGAAAAGATAAGATAGTAAAATGACTCCTTTACAATGACAGATGGCATGTAGCTCAGAACAGACTACAGCTCCCACCATGTTGCCATAAATGGTGGTAGAATTACACATTTTATAAAGGAACTTGCTTGTATACTCCCAAAAAAACAAAACAGAAAAAAAACCCAAACTGACCAGTAACTTATGCATCTACACTTACTCAGGACATTATTATGTCTGTTTTTCACAGAGTAACATACTCTATGTCTTAACTTTCCACACATTTGTCACCATCTTCATACTTGTCAAAATGGCAAATTAGGTCTTTCACACCCATTTTTGAACAGTCAAATACTATTGACTACTTTATATTGTGATGACTGAACACTGATGCAGTTTGACTACAACTATGATCTTCTATTGATAACACCTTACATCTGCTAGGTGGAGTAAATGATGACAACTAAAACTGTTACATTCCTATATTTGGGATTGTCAATTGGCCAAAACATATAATGCTAAATTGTGTGTGTGTGCGTGTGCATGTGCGTGTCCGTGTGTGTCTGTGTGTCTGTGTGTGTGTGTCTGTGTGCATGTGCATGTGCGGACACATTAGCTAAGACACAACACAACTGTCAAGCCCATGCTATGCCTAATACTATCTTGAGAACCATACTTGTGTCAGTTGAGCATGGGGGCCACAATGGACATGTGGACTCACAGACTGTCCTGGTGATGACGGCCTGACTGTTGTCTGAAGACCCGTGCTTGAATGAAGCACAAGGTCTCTCTTCCAAAAACCTCCTCCTCCCATGTTTTCTTCTACTGTCGGGAGAGCTTGCTTGGCCCAGGGACACCATACAAAAACAAGATGCAGCAGAGTCACTGTGATGATCTATGAAACATGACAAATCCAGTGTCACAAATACATTATACCATCAGTTTCATCAGGGCCCACCATACACAACAGCACATACATTTGGTCTTGGTCTATGTGATGACAATGTGACAAGACAACCCCAGAATACACAACAAAACATCATCCAAAATCAGCACCAATGGGGATTGTGTAGTTCTTCTGTCTACCTTTTCATGTCAACAGATCAGCTTCATTTGTAGCAAGTACAATGATGAGCCTTTTCCTTGTTGTGAGGGAGAAATCTTTCTAGCATCGTTCTCTGTTATGTCACCTAGCTACCAACCAAGGTCTTTATGTAAAATCATCACATTTGGGATTTTAATCTGTCAATGATGAATGGTTACTCATGACATTCAATGTAGTACATTTACTAATCAAACTCAAACTGTGACAAAAGTCCACTGCTTCAACACTGCATGATATTTTAATAAACTCTGACTGAACTGGGACCCCGACACCTGTCTGAAAGATTTCACAACACATACACACGCACCAGACTGTCTGTGCTGACTGTGACCACGAGGAGTGGAAAAGCCATGTTGATTTAATTCAACAAAATGTGTCTACCAACAAGAATAAACAATGCCATTGTTGGGCCCATGTCAGGATCGCTGGAGATTACAGTTACCGTAAACACACCCTAACATTCAGTAAAGAGTTAACATGTCAAACCCTGTAATTCTACATTTAAGTAATTTTAAGACTGTCTGTACTCCTGTTTTAAAATCAGCTATGTGTTTAGATTCTTCAAATTGTCAGTCACATAGCTACCACAGTTACAGGTATAGAGCTACATTAACCTGCTGATCTACTTCCATTCAACTGTTTGACAGTCATGTTTCATACTACTACTACTACTACTACTACTACTACTAATAATAATAATAATAATAATAATAATAATAATAATTATAATAATTATAATAATTAATATTCCTTATTAATTAAAAATTCCTCATTGTTTATTCTTGTTGGTAGACACATTTTGTTGAATTAAATCAACATGGCTTTTTCACTCCTTGTGGTCACAATCAGCACAGACAGAAGACAACAGGTAACACAGGCGTTGTAGACACTCGGGGTGGCGCTGTTGTGTCCAGCGCTGGCGCCAAGGTATTGACGTCACATGTATCCTATCGTATGATTGATAAATGAATGATTATAATTTAATACACATAAGTCTAGGAGTTCTACTACGTTTTCTTTGAACCAGCATCAATCAACCGCGTCAAATAAAGATGCCAGGGTAAAATTAATGAGTTTATAGTTGCCATTGGTGGTGGCTGTCCGTCGGTGAAATAGGTCCGGGCTGTACATTTTTGGAATACACGTTTACTGTCAGTTAAATTGAGGTCACATTACAGTTTACATTGGTTATAAAGGCTGAGTAGTGTAGCAGTTAAAATACAGAACTCGTCACGGCCAGTTTGCCTCAAGGATTTTGACTCGGGAAAGGAGTCTCCGCCACCGTTGTTATGGCAACCAATGACGCCCGGTGCAAAGCCGGGAGAAATGACAAGCAGTCGGATAAAATTATCGCCAAAAACACAATTTGCATTCCTTGCAGCTTTCCATTGAATCGACCACATTCTTCCAAACAACCAGCTCTTATACTTTCACAGAAATAAAACAGATGTGAACCATATGGTGTAGAAAGACAGGCTATAATATAAGAAGTTAGCGATTAGCACGCTAAAGTTTTATTCTGAAGTTGTTGCACTTAACTTCCACTTCCGGTCCGTCGTTGTCACGGTTATATCAAAAAGAATAGGAAAAAAAATGAATTGGCAGAAATCAAAATTGGGCCGTTTTTTTCAATTTGGTTTTTCCGTAATTTGGTTTTGAAAGAGAAAACGGGAAAGCACTTCCGTTATTTGGTTTTGTGTCTCAAAAGGGAATAACGGGAAAACGGCCGTATTTCCGTAAATCCGTTTTATTTTGAAAACGAAATATCAAACTATCAAAAGGTACACGGACCTGGGAAACACACACTATTTTAATCAAACAGTTGTTCAACAGCGGTTTGACCCACGCCGAAACTTCCTGCATGTTGCAGCAGATGGGTATTCTGCAATGCTCGGAAATGAGCGTCAGAAGATTCTGTGTGATTTTGCCAAGCACGCAGACACAAACACTACAGCTGCTCCAGTTATCATGGTGACACATCTGGACTAGATGATCTGACATTCCATCCCCTGCCCACTTTACAGGTCTGTTTAGATTTATTAACCTTTATAATCACAAAATCAATTATTTTTCTTTATTAGTGAGTTTATCTTAAAAGACACACATGCGCGCACGGCTGTTAAACGTTGATGAAAGGTATTCTGTGACTGTGGGGACATGTGTGCGCCAAACTCGAGACGCGCATGCTGTTAACTTTAATATTTACACTTTACTGCTGATAGAAAATATGTTCAAATACCGCTTTGCTAATCCACACTGCCGGAAGGAATGAAAAAAAAAAAAATCAAGATGTTTTGTGATTGTGAAGAGTGTGTCTGTTTCGGCAAAACACGCTAAGTGCCATCTTGTGCTGAAAGACCACACCTCGCGCTTTTATTTGGTCTAACACTTAAGGTGCAGTTACTCCAATGCGCCGAGCACAATGTAGCAAACGCGCCGCGCCGACCTTTTACCCACAGCCACCCAGACCGGGCATGAGGTCATTTGCTATCTTGAAGACGTGTCAAAGATGGCACTTGCGCTGGTGTAAGATAACAAAACCACCTGCGCAACGGCTCCACAATCACAAAACACCTTAATTAACGTTCGGTCTCTTTCTCACACAGGAGTGTCGGTTGTTAAAGTGTCCTTTGAACATATTAGCCATCAGATATAAAATGTAAATATTAAAGTTAACAGCGTGCGCGTCTCGCCTTTGGCGCACACACGTCTCCACAATACACGGATTTGGAAATCTAACTTTATAGACTAACTTGAAAATATGCCACCATTATTATTCTAATGAGCTTTATGTTCATTTGCCTCTATTTTGTAAAGCGTCCTCGGGTGTCTTGAAAGGCGCTATATGAATCGAAGTTATTATTATTATTATTATTATTATTTAATATTTATTTTAGGTAAATTAATTATGTGATTAATCAAATGATTAAAAAATAATTCTTAGATTAGTTGATAAATTAATTAAAAATTAAAACATAAGGTGCAGCCCTACTCATATAGGCTAACAGTAATATTGATTACTTTTTCTTGTTTCTGTTTTCTTTTCTTGGTTTGTCTATTTGTATATGTTTATTTGGGAGGTATGGCAAATACTTGAATTCTTTTAAAGGCGTGTCATTGTGTCATTTGTGTTCTTGTTTATCTTCCTCGTTCAAGGAGGGTCTGCGTCCACTTCCACCATCCTAGGCTGTCAAACTGCCGTCCTGTCCTGCCAGTGAGGTGTGTGTGACACATTAACGTAGCACTGAATAGGGCCCGGCCGATTTTAATCAGCTGATTTTAGCCAATTTTAGAATAATTGTTTGTAAGCCATCATACGGCAATATGTATCTATATCTTTATCTATAAAGTTGTAGATAAGTGATTTGAATTAGTCTGCTGGAAATATTTTCTTAGCTAGTGCTTGGAAAAAAGATGGTTGTATGAAACTTCTCTTTTTTCATTAGCCGTATTCTGTTTCACAGCTTAAAGTTGAACAACCCGCCCTCCCCTGCAGACTGCGTCTCCCAGCAATCCAGACCCTGCTGCCTGTGTGCGTCTCCCGACCTGCCTTATGTTTTCTATTCTGTTTATCCTTTTTGTGCTGCTTTTGGCTATGCTGCTGGAAATAAATTTATGATTATGAACTTGAATCGTACCTGTCTCTTTATTTTATCCACAGACAATATTAGGAAACTATAGTGGTCAAGCAAATTGTT
This sequence comes from Lutjanus erythropterus, assembly GCF_056507025.1. NCBI lineage: Eukaryota > Metazoa > Chordata > Actinopteri > Lutjaniformes > Lutjanidae > Lutjanus > Lutjanus erythropterus. The sequence continues at coordinate 67,932 of NW_028146671.1, read as the reverse complement.
TTTTTATTATGATATTGCCATATTCCTATCACATTTTAAGTAGGTAAATACATGTTAATTTCGACTGTGGATAGAGAGATATTTACTACTAATGGAATGATCCGACCTAAATAAAGGTCGTATAGAAGCTGCAGAGAAGCTGCGCTGAGCATCTTTAATTCATCATCCAAACATCATCTGGAGGGCTTTTTTTTTTTTTTTTTTTACTAAATGCCAATGTCTCGGCGACGTCTTCCCAATGAGCAAATGCTCTCCATAATACGTCTTGCCGATGCAACTTTATTCATCGGGCCGACGTCTGGGTATAGACATCTTTGAACTCTACAACTAACAATATCACGCCTGATCAATATCAGACAGGGTGATGACACCTTTGACCGCCACAGCCCCATCCAAAAACCTTATATATTAAAAAAAAAAAAAAAACAAGAACAAAACGAGGCATCTACGTGCGTATGTGTTCATGTATTTGGAACATGTATCTTTTCATGTGCGCTGTGCAGCGGCGTCTAACTGTCTGAAAGCTTTATGGGCTTTGTATCATTTTGGTCATGTAGCTGTCACTCTTTGACGGGACACCTGCGTCTAACACCTTTGGGATTTTTTTTCCTACTTCAACACACATCTGAAAGTTATATAAAGCTGTCTTTACCAACAACAATTTCACAAACTCTGACAACATGGCATCTACACGCGCTGGGGTGCGGACCCCCGACAACAGCGAATCTGCAGTGGGTTACATCCACAACCTCTCACCGGTGAAGACATCCGAGGCCAAGAAGACGCGATATTTCAACGCCCTTCTGCAGACGGGGAGAACAGAATACCATGACATAGTAGTTTTTCAAACGGAATTACATCGCCAGTTCGCCCAGGCAGCCGAGAATCTCACCTCCATCAAGGTGACGAACATCACCAGATGTTTAAGTAAGTATAGCCTGCAAAACAGAAATGCGTCTTTGTAATGGTGGATCTCAAATGTTGTTCGCAATTTAGCTTTACTAACCTTGCTTTCCCCGTTCAGGTTACAGAAACCCCAAAGGATTCGACTTCAAGACTTCTAGATTCACAAGAGTCGAAGTCACAGAAGTCTCCTTTCCGCACAAAAAGCCAGACGCCTGTCAAAGGAAGAAGATAGATGACATCAAGACCATTCCACACTCCCATTATGTAAGTTAATTATGAACAGAACAATGCCAATTACAAAATCAATATCGAACTAGGGACAAAACGACAGCATCCTCACCTGTCATTTTAATTTCCTACAACGGTTCTCCTGTGTGGTCTCTTTCAGATTGGCGAGGTCAAAGGAAAGGTTCTGGCAATGGGCTCTTCTCCTAAGACGATCCAACGCCGGGGTGTGGAGAGCAACATGCTTAGCATCATCATCGCAGACGAAAGTGCGCAAATTAAACTCCAGCTGTGGGACTCCCAGATGTCGGCTGTCAAGATGCACACCTCCTATGCCTTCACCAACCTGTCTGTGAGGGAGTACGAAGGAGAAAAATTCCTCACCACAACTAAGAATTCCACCATTGTGGAGATCGAGAATGTCTCTGTCCCAGCAACAACTGTCCCGCTCACCATAGACAACGACGACAATCTTCACACAACTGAAAGCGAAGTTTTCGGCGTCAAACTGACCAGCAACTTCAACTGCAGATCGTGTTATAGGAGGCAATCCGCTTCCTTCGACGCCAGGCAGGCATTTCAGCGCTGTGAAGGATGTCAGCTTTTGCGCAAAAGCTCTCACTTCCTGGCCACAACCAGCGGTGTCCTGCACGTTGGGGTCGACGGGGTGGAAGTAGCATTGACTCTTAACAACTCTGTTTTAAAGTCATTCTTGCAAACGAATCGTCTGACACACTTACTGGAGGACAAGGAAAGCCTAGAAATTCACTTCTTGACTTTGGAAAAACTCAAAATCTCTTTCAACGGGGAACGTTTCATTACGAAATTGTCCCAAATCGAGAAAGGTCCCACTGCCGCACCTGCTCCGCCTCCCGCTGTTCCCACCACCACGACTGAGCACAGTTCCGATGGTGGTTCATGGGAGAATCTGGATGACTTCTTTAAAGACTAATGTGGTAAAAAAAAAAAAAAAAAAAAAAAGTGCCTTGTTCATAGTTATCTATTGTTGAAAATGTTCACTTCATTATGTTTCATGTTTCCTTTCAAGGTCAGTTTAATTTCTGTTGTTAATATAATCTGCTCCCCCCCCCCCCCCGTTTTTTTTTTTATTTAATTTAATTTAATTTAATTTAATTTTATTTAATTTAATTTTATTTTATTTTATTAAAATCCAATCACATGTAAAAGTCAACTGGTAAACATTTGCCTTTATCCTTTTCTGTTTTTTGCACCTTTAGAAATGTTGTGTTTTTAACGCCATTTGAGTTCATTAATAATTTGTTTCTATGTTAAATCACCTTCAATATGCTTTTGCTCCTCATGCATTTAACCATCTGAAATGACTGTTTATCGTCATTGTTTGATTATCTGAAAAATAAATGTTTAACTTGTTCACTTTCAAGAAAATCTCTTCATTCATCTTTTTTTCCTGAACTAAAACCTACAGTTTCAATTTGTTAGCTCATAACCAACCCAGCATAGTTTAATACAACCATCAGCTATTTGCCTGAATATTGCACTTGCAGAAAATTATCATGTCATCCCAAAAAATGGTGCTACACAATGAATTCCAGTTGTTTCATATCAAGCCCTAGCCTTTGTAAGTGTCTCTAAACAAACGGCCGTCAAACATCCCATTCATTCTGTGATATTCATTAGACATTATGCTTTCGTCCACAAACACTAATGACATTTGGGGAAAATGCAAGAAATAAAATACACATGCGATAAAGTCAGAAAATAAAACAACAAAAATGATTCACGGATAGACTACAATCTACTGGGTCCCTGTACATTCCGTGTACCTTTTGATAATTTGATATTTCGTTTTCAAAATTAAACGGATTTACGAAAATACGGCCGTTTTCCCGTTATTCCGTTTTGAGACACAAAACCAAATAACAGAGGTGCTTCTTATTATGCTTATGCTTATTAGTCCTTTGGCGATAATTTTATCCGACTGCTTGTCATGTCTCCCGGCTTTGCACCGGGCGTCATTGGTTGCCATAACAACGGCGGCGGAGACTCCTTTCCCGAGTCAAAATCCTTCAGGCAAACTGGCCGTGACGAGTTCTGTATTTTAACTGCTACACTACTCAGCCTTTATAACCAATGTAAACTGTAATGTGACCTCAATTTAACTGACAGTAAACGTGTATTCCAAAAATGTACAGCCCGGACCTATTTCACCGACGGACAGCCACCACCAATGGCAACTATAAACTCATTAATTTTACCCTGGCATCTTTATATGACGCGGTTGATTGATGCTGGTTCAAAGAAAACGTAGTAGAACTCCTAGACTTATGTGTATTAAATTATAATCATTCACTTATCAATCATACGATAGGATACACGTGACGTCAATACCTTGGCGCCAGCGCTGGACACAACAGCGCCACCCCGAGTGTCTACAACGCCTGTGTTACCTGTTGTCTTCTGTCTGTGCTGATTGTGACCACAAGGAGTGAAAAAGCCATGTGGATTTAATTCAACAAAATGTGTCTACCAACAAGAATAAACAATGAGGAATTTTTAATTAATAAGGAATATTAATTATTGAGTCATTCCATGAGAATGGTCAAAATTGGACTTGGATATTTTCACATTTTTTACCAAAATGTATCATTTGTATGTATATCCCACATCATTAAGGATATATTTAACTATCAGAAAAATGCATTTTCCCATCTCAGGCATTCGTTTTCTTTTATTATTGATCATTATTTCAAGATGTGGTGACTGTAATTCTTCAACCCCATTATGGACACTTTGAGGCTCTCTGAATATTATCATAAAATGTATTTCTAAAGAAATCAATATTTTCACATTAATCAGATGTCCCCCATACTAATTCAATAATTTTAAATAGAAAAATGACATAAAATCACACATTTTTAATCTCTTAAATCGTGAAATGTAACTAATAAGTGAAAGCAATCTTGTCATTTTTCATCAAAAATTTAGTTTAACTAAGAATTGTAATCAAAATCAATGATCATATGATAGCACTCAATATTTTAGACACAAATCAGCAAACATTAAATTATTTTTTCAACATTTTAAGAAAATAATATATGAAAATGTAGGTGTGACAGGGTTGAGACTAGCATAACAGGGTTGAAGATGGTAACGGGGTTGAAGGCACAAATACAGCTTTACATAGAAAGAGTTGTTTACTCTCAGATTCAATGTATAGGACTTTCCATTAGCACTATATCTCATTTTGTAACCATAGGAAGGACACCAGATACAAATTGCAGTAGAATTAAGTTTTATTAATCTAAAGTAAAAACAACCACAACAGCATATTAACAACTAACAAACAAACATTGTAAAGTGAATTGCTCAAATGTAACATAATGTGTGTGTGTGTGTGTGTGTGTGTGTGTGTGTGTGTGTGGGTGTCTAGGCATAAGAGAGCCTCATGAGGTGTGCTAAAAGTCACCTCATCCTTGCTCCAATAACATACAATTAAACTTGATGAACTGGTTGAACTAATAACAATAATAATCAAACAGTTAACGATTTCAATGTGTCTGTCTGTATCATCGCCTTGTTTGAAAACCTCAACCTTCAACCTCTTGTTTGAAAATCCGAGGGAGTCACTTGCAAATTTTTGCAACCTGTATTTTTTTTATAATTCTCCCTGTCGTGACTTTGGCAATCAGCTGCATTTCTCTGTCCTTGGTGGCTTTTTTGTATTTATTCCTAATATCTTGAATGAGTGATTCATGGTAAAGTAAGGTTTTTTTTATTTGGGGTTTAATGGGGTAATTTGAAGTGAGTCGTGTTATTTTCGACTGTGGTGAATCCGAAGATTTCTTTGAACGCTGGCACCTTTTTTCTTTTGCATTTTTCTTTGCTTTTTCTTTGCACTTCTTTCCTCTCCTTGCTCCTATGGTAAGCTGCTCTCTACATTTTTCTTTTCTTACGCTGTTCTCTTTTACTCAGTTCATTAATTGCTTTCTTCTTCCCTGCCTCTACATTCTTTCTCCACCTCTCATGCTCACTCTGCAGGTATCTCTCCCTTCTTTCAGGATCAGCTTTAAGGCGTTCCCGATACTTCCTCTGCCTTTCTGCTGCTGTTGTTGGTCCCATCTTACTCGCATCTTTAACATGGAACATAAATCATATTCAGCATGCATGCAGTATAAGAATGTTGATTGACTATAATAATAATTAATTTAAATAATTGGATAACTTCACAACCAAAGTATTAAAATCTCAACTCCCTTACAATCAAACACATAACAGGGTTGAGTGTGAGGGGGTTGAGATTTTTGCACAAAATGGCCGCTGCTCAATGTAGTGAATACCAGACAGAGAGCACATGGCATGCATGAAATTCAAAATCACCATATATTCATGAAATAACAAAAAACTTTTTCATAAGTAATAGTTTTCAGTCTTTGTTTCATGTTACGGTGTTGAGTCATTGAGTCATTGAGTTTGACAACCACAATATCACAAGATAAATGACTAAAATAAAGGAAAAGATGGGAGCAACTTGCCTGTCTCTGTGGTCCTGTTGTCCAAAAGACTTCAGTGATGTCACTTCCTGATGTATATGGAATTCTGGATCACACCATTGTATTTATAGGCGTGGGATCATTTGTGTAACGGGCTTGAGGGGTTACTCAGGTACAGAAATAATTGTGATTTTAATGAATAATTAACAATTAAATTTGAAAAAAATAAACATTACCAGCAAAAGAGCACAAATATATGCTTAGGTTGATATAAAAATTTATTGACTTTTTAAATAGTTTTATTTGGTATTTTCAAAGTAAACTTTCATCAAGGCCATGAGGGACATGACAAAATAGGTGCTGTCAAATGAAAAAACTGTATTATTTCTCATAAAAAGATAAAATTTAGTTCAGTTTTTTACACTGTATTAAAGGGTGCATTTCAATGTATATATAAAGCTGTTTAAATATAAAGTTTGGTGACCCAATAGATGAAATACACCATAAGAGGTGAGAGGGACTCAAATTGTGCCATTTTCATGGAATGACTCTATTATTATTATTATTATTATTATTATTATTATTATTAGTAGTAGTAGTAGTAGTAGTATTATTTGTTTGATAGATAGATAGATAGATAGATAGATAGATAGATAGATAGATAGATAGATGTACAGATAGCTGGATGGATGGATGGATGGATGGATGGATAGAGCCTCCTCCTGTTAGCCTCAGTGCAGGTTCCATATCATACAGTATGCCAGCAGGCTCTCAATACAAGAGGGGTACAAGGTCTTTAGCAGTGTCTAGATCAGGGGTCCCCAAATGGTGGACCACGGTCCAAGTCCGGACCCACACGCCGTCCTATATGGACCCAGACCTATAACCAATAAATTATTAAGAGATTTAAATTTTGACGGGACGCTTCTATTTTAACTTACATATATAAAACACTATTCACTGAACCACAGAGAGTCACTGAAACACTGATCACTGACCTGCTTTGATGGAAAAATAATAAGATTCTTTATTTAGGTATTTTTACATTGTGGTATTAGTGTTTTTACTTAATTACAATTTAAAAATTGTGCATGTTATTGTTTCCTTTTTTGAAAAATCAACATTTTTATTGCTGTTGTTGTACTTTAATGGTATTCTTATCGCTACTTTTTTATTACTAAATACAGACGTGCAAACTCATAAAAGGAGAAAAAGGTGGCATGTTGGTAAACTAGTCCCCTGTCCTCTGGGGGTCTGGGAGTGTCTGTCCTGCTCAGAAGAAAAATGTTGTGATTTTAACATGTGAACAAAACATTCTGGTGACCGTTTCAGTTAAAAGAGTTAGTTCACTCTTCTGTTTGTGGTTTCTGCAGACATTACTACCTTTACTTTTACCTTTGTGCTAAAATAAAGTAAATACAGTAAAAGTAAATCTACATTAAAAGTAAAGTTACTATGCTGAGTATTTTTACTTTAGCAATTTATAGTTGTTCATTTAATAGACCTGTCTTATCTTTTCTTTTGTATATTACCATTGTTATTAAATAAAGTAAAAGTAATGTAATAGAAAAAAATGCAGAACAATATTTCTTATTTGATTACTCGAGTAATTGGAGAGAGGAAATTTGACAGCTAATGACTGATTGATAGAGGAGAGAGAGAGGATGGCAGACTGTGACTTGTTGAATTATGTGAAGAAGGGTGGAGCAAGAGGATAGTGGGAAAACAGAGAAGTGGCTTTGAGGTATTTAGGGTTTTGGCTGCAGGTGGTCTGAAACAACAACAAGTCCGACCACCTGCCCCATTCGCTCCCATGTTAAGCGAGAGCCCAAATTTCTGGAAGAAAGCAGACCGTTCCAGTTATGTCCATCGTGGCTCTGGCCTCATTTTTCACACCACAGAAATGAAATTTACACCTTTGCGATCCGCATCTCGTCCTCTCCCCGACGGTGTGCTTTTTGTAGCTGTAGCACTTACGGTTTTTCATTAAACAGTTGGAGTTTGAGAGGAACTTTTGGCTCAGTTTCTGCATTTCTCTGTGTATTTAAATATGACTGTGCCATTGCCGACCGGTGATTGGCTGAATCGACTCCAGCCGTTTGGCCAATCGTCTGTGTGTCACAGCACAGTTGAAACAGTTGGAGTTTGAGAGGAACTTTTGGCTCAGTTTCTGCCTTTTCTCGGTGTATTTAAATATGACTGTGCCATTGCCGACCGGCGATTGGCTGAATCGACTCCAGCCGTTCGGCCAATCGTCTGTGTGTCACAGCACGGTCAAATTTGGAAAACAGAGAAGTGGCTTTGAGGTATACTTAATTAAAGAGACGGTCTTCCTGTCTGAACTTTCACTTACCTTCATTTAGGTCAAATCATAATAGTACACTCAACATCTATGTCTTTAGCCTTACAGAATATTTTACAGCCTCTCCCATACACAACCATTATTATCTCCACATTTCTCCCAAAATTATCATGATCGTGGAACTGCAATTGCTTAAACATTAAAATACCTATTGAAACTTTGAAATACACATCAATAGGTACAATTTCAATGTATGTTTTGATGTTCAAATGGAGTCTCTGTGTGAAAGTATACCACAAATGTCATTAGCGTGTAGGCTGGCTGAAAAGCCGATTTCAAGAAATGTGTGACTTGGAAAGAGTATGTGTTGCTTGGAGCTTTCGGGGACAGGGTGGGGAACCTCTTGCACTACGGCAGATGAGGGTCACGCTGGGTGGTGAGGGTCACGGTGGCTGGTTTGGGGCGGAACAGGTTAGAACCCGCAAATTGCCGCTTGCGGCTATATTTATTATTTTTTGTTGTCTGCCGCTTGAGCTCAAATTCCCGTGAGCTGGAATGAGCCAGAAACCTGAAACTTGGCCCAATGATTGGAAATGATGTGCATCAACTTTTATTAAAATATGAGCCCAGTCGGCCACATGGTGGCGCTGTAATTAAGGCTTAAATAAGACTTTTTGGGGAGGCCACGCCCCTCACACCATAAGTCTGATTGACTTGAAATTTGACACACAGGTCCAGCTCAATGTCCTCTACAAAAAAGCCTCTAGGACCATGAAGGTCCGCCTGACTAGATTTTTTGCTAATTTGCATAATTTGAAAAACAGTAAAGTGAAATAAACTTTTACAATTTTGACTCCATCAACACCAAATTTGGTACACGGCTTTGGGGGATGACGAGACACATTTCTATTATAAATGAGCCAGATTGATCAAAAAACACGGCCGCCACGGACCAATGAATCTTCGCTATGGGCGGAGCTTAGAATTGATTTGCAATAACTCGGACACCCTTTGACCTATCATCACCAAACTTGGTGGATAGGTCCACAATGAGACTTGGCAGCTGCCTACCAAAGCATTTTGAGCTCAGCCTATAGGGGGCGCTATAAATACCACACATCTGTATCTCAAAGACCATTGGATGGAAATTCACCAAATTTGGTATGCGTGCTCTAGGGGTGGCTATTAACTAATGTTTTGAGTGCTATGTTGATAGGTGCAAGTGGGCGTGGCCTATACGTCATTAACCGTCCGGAAGGACCTAGGGACATGAAACTTGGTACATGGACTATAAATGACATCCAAATATTGCTCAAAAAAATTGGTCCCAATTGGCCTCATGGGGGCGCTATAACATAGAGTTTAATTTTGAAAGGCTCTGCCCGCCGCACCACAAGTGCTATTGACTTGAAATTTTACACACACGTCCTCCTGATTATCCTCTACAAAAAAGCCTCTTGCACCATGAGTGCCGCCCTTACAGAATTTTTGCTAATTTCAATAATGTTAAAAACAGTAAAATGAATAAACTTTTACAGTTTTGACTCCATCGACACCAAATTTGGTACACGGCTTTGGGGGATGACGAGACGCATTTCTATTATAAATGAGCCAGATTGGTCAAAAAACGCGGCCGCCACGGACCGATGAATCTTCGCTGTGGGCGGAGCTTAGAATCGATCGGCCATAACTCCAACACCCTTTGACCTATCGTCACCAATCTTGGTGGGTAGGTCCACAATGAGACTTGGAAGCATACCCTAAAAAAGATTTTGAGCTCAGCCTATAGGGGGCGCCACCACCATTCCCAGATATTCCCGTTTTTTCCCAAACCGTTTTTCCCATTGAAAATGAATGAGGGGATCTTCAAAAATCACAACATTTCACCTTTTTTCAAACGGTAACTACCGATTCATACTTTCAGCTAGAAACTCCATTCAAACTGGAAAATGTTCAGCAATTCCTTGACTTTTTACATATGATTCAACTTTTCAATACCATTCAAACTTTCCAAAATATTCAGTGTTTTCTGAAACTTGGTTATAATGGAAGTGGATGAGAAAATCCTTCAAACTCACTCATCTTCACCCACGCTTCACCAACTCATACATTCACGTAGAAACTTCATTCCAACTCTGAAACGTTGACATCGCCGTCGACTTTCAGCGACCGATTCGTATTTTCCATATCTCTTTTAGTTTTTCTACACCAGCTGTTTAAAAATCATGAAATTTTCAGCCCTTCTCAGAATTTATAATGGGTGTGTATTGCGTGGAATGTTGCAACTTAGAGTGGGTGATGTCATCGCTAGAGTGCACAGCACCTCTGAAATCATCAAGAAATTTTCTCTTAAACTCGCCGGTGCGGCCACATCTTTCACTCTACATACACAAATTGTACACCAAATTGTAGGAAAAGCCGTTCCGGTCGCAGAGGTGCGACCGCTGAAGAAAACGGATTTAGGGTTTTGGCCGCAGGCGGTCTGAAACGACAACAAGTCCGACCGCCTGCCCCATTCGCTCCCATGTTAAGGGAGAGCCCAAACTTCTGGAAGAAAGCAGACCCTTCCAGTTATGTCCATCGTGGCTCTGGCCTCATTTTTCACACCACAGAAATGAAATTTACACCTTTGCAATCCGCATCCCGTCCTCTCGCCGACGGTGTGCTTTTTGTAGCTGTAGCACTTACGGTTTTTCATTAAACAGTTGGAGTTTGAGAGGAACTTTTGGCTCAGTTTCTGCCTTTTCTCGGTGTATTTATGACTGTGCTGTGACACACAGGCGATTGGCTGAATCAACTCCAGCCGTTCGGCCAATCGTCTGTGTGTCACAGCACAGTTTAAAGAGTTGGAGTTTGACAGGGAACTTTTGGCTCAGTTTCTGCCTTTTCTCTGTGTATTTAAATATGACTGTGCCATTGCAGACCGGCGATTGGCTGAATCGACTCCAGCCATTCAGCCAATCGTCTGTGTGTCACAGCACGGTCAAATTTGGAAAACAGAGAAGTGGCTTTGAGGTATACTTAAGTAAAGAGATGGTCTTCCTGTCTGAACTTTCACTTACCTTCATTTAGGTCAAATCATAATAGTACACTCACATCTGTGTCTTTAGCCTTACAGAATCTTTTACAGCCTCTCCCATATTATCTCCACATTTCTCCCAAAATGATCATGATCGTGTAACTGTGATTGCTTAAACATTAAAATACCTATTGAAACTTTGAAATACACATCGATAGGTACAATTTCAATGTATGTTTTGATGTTCAAATGGAGTCTCTGTGTGAAAGTATACCACAAATGTCATTAGCGTGTAGGCTGGCTGAAAAGCCGATTACAAGAAATGTGTGACTTGGAAAGAGTATGTGTCGCTTGGAGCTTTCGGGGACAGGGTGGGGAACGTCTTGCGCTACGGCAGATGAGGGTCGCGCTGGGTGGTGGGGGTCACGGTGGCTGGTTTTGGGGCGGAACAGGTTAGAACCCGCAAATTGCCGCTTGCGGCTATATTTATTATTTTTTGTTGTCTGCCGCTTGAGCTAAAATTCCCGTGAGCTGGAATGAGCCAGAAAACTGAAAATTGGCCCAATGATTGGAAATGATGTGCATCAACTTTTATTAAAATATGAGCCCAGTCGGCCACATGGTGGCGCTGTAATTAAGGCTTAAAAATGACTTTTTGGGGAGGCCACGCCCCTCACACCATAAGTGTGATTGACTTGAAATTTGACACACAGGTCCAGCTCAATGTCCTCTAAAAAAAAGCCTCTAGGACCATGAAGGTCCGTCATACTAGATTTTTTGCTAATTTGCATAATTTGAAAAACAGTAAAATGACATAAACTTTTACAATTTTGACTCCATCAACACCAAATTTGGTACAGAGCTTTGGGGGGTGACCAGACACATTTCTATTACAAATGAGCCAGATTGACCAAAAAACACGGCCGCCATGGACCAATGAATCTTCGCTGTGGGCGGAGCTTAGAATTGATTGGCCATAACTCCCACACCCTTTGACCTATCATCACCAAACTTGTTAGATAGGTCCACAATGAGACTGGGCAGCTGCCTACCAAAGCATTTTGAGCTCAGCCTATAGGGGGCGCTATAAAGCCACACATCTGTATCTCAAAGACCGTTGGACGGAATTTCACCAAATTTGGTATGCATGCTCTAGGGGTGGCTATTAACTAATATCTTGAGTGCCATGTTGATAGGTGCAAGTGGGCGTGGCCTATACGTCATTAACCGTCCGGAAGGACCTAGGGACATGAAACTTGGTACATGGACTATAAATGACATCCAAATATTGCTCAAAAAATTTGGTCGCAATCGGCCTCATGGGGGCGCTATAACATAGAATTTAAGTTTGAAAGGCTCTGCCCGCCGCACCGCAAGTGCTATTGACTTGAAATTTTACACACACGTCCTCCCAATTATCCTCTACAAAAAAGCCTCTTGCACCATGAACGCCGCCCTTACAGAATTTTTGCTAATTTTAATAATGTTAAAAACAGTAAAATGACATAAACTTTTACAGTTTTGACTCCATCGACACCAAATTTGGTACACGGCTTTGGGGGATGAGGTGACACATTTCTATTACAAATGAGCCAGATTGGTCAAAAAACACAGCCGCCACGGACCGATGAATCTTCGCTGTGGGCGGAGCTTAGAATTGATTGGCCATAACTCCCACACCCTTTGACCTATCGTCACCAGTCTCGGTGGGTAGGTCGGCAATGAGACTTGGAAGCACACCCTAAAAAAAGATTTTGAGATTGACGCGTAGGGGGCCCCACCGCCATTCCCAAATATTCCCGTTTTTTCCCAAACCGTTTTCCCATTGAAAATGAATGAGGGAATCTTCAAAAATCACCTTTTTTCAAACGGTAACTACCGATTCATACTTTCAGCTAGAAACTCCATTCAAACTGGAAAATGTTCAGCAATTCCTTGACTTTTTACATATGATTCAACTTTTCAATACCATTCAAACTTTCCAAAATATTCAGTGTTTTCTGAAACTTGGTTATAATGGAAGTCTATGAGAAAATCCTTCAAACTCACTCATCTTCACCCACACTTCACCAACTCATACATTCACGTAGAAACTCCATTCCAACTCTGAAACGTTGACATTGCCGTCGACTTTCAGTGACCGATTCGTATTTTCCATATCTCTTTTAGTTTTTCTACACCAGCTGTTTAAAAATCATGAAATTTTCAGCCATTCTCAGAATTTATAATGGGTGTGTATTGCGTGGAATGTTGCGACTTAGAGTGGGTGATGTCATCGCTAGAGTGCACAGCACCTGTGAAATCATCAAGAAATTTTCTCTTAAACTCGCCGGTGCGGCCACATCGTTCACTCTACATACACAAATTGTACACCAAATTGTAGGAAAAGCCGTTCCGGTCGCAGAGGTGCGACCGCTGAAGAAAACGGATTTAGGGTTTTGGCTGCAGGTGGTCTGAAACGACAACAAGTCCGACCGCCTGCCCCATTCGCTCCCATGTTAAGGGAGAGCCCAAATTTCTGGAAGAAAGCAGACCCTTCCAGTTATGTCCATCGTGGCTCTGGCCTCATTTTTCACACCACAGAAATGAAATTTACACCTTTGCGATCCGCATCCCGTCCTCTCGCCGACGGTGTGCTTTTTGTAGCTGTAGCACTTACGGTTTTTCATTAAACAGTTGGAGTTTGAGAGGAACTTTTGGCTCAGTTTCTGCCTTTTCTCAGTGTATTTAAATATGACTGTGCCATTGCCGACCAGTGATTGGCTGAATCGACTCCAGCCGTTCGGCCAATCGTCTGTGTGTCACAGCACAGAGGAACTTTTGGCTCAGTTTCTGCCTTTTCTTGAATTTGACTGTGCCATTGCCGACCGGCGATTGGCTGAATCGACTGCAGCTGTTCGGCCAATCGTCTGTGTGTCACAGCACAGTCAAATTTGGAAAACAGAGAAGTGGCTTTGAGGTATGGTAAAGAGATGGTCTTCCTGTCTGAACTTTCACTTACCTTCATTTAGGTAAAATCATAATAGTACACTCACATCTGTGTCTTTATTTTACAGCCTTTCCCATACACAACCATTATTATCTCCACATTTCTCCCAAAATGATCATGATCGTGGAACTGTGATTGCTTAAACATTAAAATACCTATTGAAACTTTGAAATACACATCAATAGGTGTATGTTTTGATGTTCAAATGGAGTCTCTGTGTGAAAGTATACCACAAATGTCATTAGCGTGCAGGCTGGCTGAAAAGCCGATTTCAAGAAATGTGTGACTTGGAAAGAGTATGTGTTGCTTGGAGCTTTCGGGGACAGGGTGGGGAACGTCTTGCGCTATGGCAGATGAGGGTCACGCTGGGTGGTGAGGGTCACGGTGGCTGGTTTGGGGCGGAACAGGTTAGAACCCGCAAATTGCCGCTTGCGGCTATATTTAGGGTTCTAACCCCGAAGGGGTAGAACCCTTCTAAGATTGTACCGGTTTATTAGGGTTCTAACCCCGAAGGGGTAGAACCCTTCTAAGATTGTACCGGTTTATTATTAGGGTTCTAACCCCGAAGGGGTAGAACCCTTCTAAGATTGTACCGGTTTATTATTATTATTATTTTTTGTTGTCTGCCGCTTGAGCTAAAATTCCCGTGAGCTGGAATGAGCCAGAAACCTGAAACTTGGCCCACTGATTGGAAATGATGTGCATCAACTTTTATTAAAATATGAGCCCAGTCGGCCACATGGTGGCGCTGTAATTAAGGCTTAAAAATGACTTTTTGGGGAGGCCACGCCCCTCACACCATAAGTCTGATTGACTTGAAATTTGACACACAGGTCCAGCTCAATGTCCTCTACAAAAAAGCCTCTAGGACCATTAAGGTCCGTCATACTAGATTTTTTGCTAATTTGCATAATTTGAAAAACAGTAAAATGACATAAACTTTTACAATTTTGACTCCACCAACACCAAATTTGGTACAGAGCTTTGGGGGATGACGAGACACACTTCTATTACAAATGAGCCAGATTGATCAAAAAACACGGCCGCCACGGACCAATGAATCTTCGCTGTGGGCGGAGCTTAGAATTGATTGGCCATAACTCCCACACCCTTTGACCTATCATCACCAAACTTGGTTGATAGGTCCAAAATGAGACTGGGCAGCTGCCTACCAAAGCATTTTGAGCTCAGCCTATAGGGGGCGCTATAAAGCCACACATCTGTATCTCAAAGACCGTTGGATGGAATTTCACCAAATTTGGTATGCATGCTCTAGGGGTGGCTATTAACTAATATCTTGAGTGCCATGTTGATAGGTGCGAGTGGGCGTGGCCTATTCGTCATTATTAATTTATGACCAGCTGGAAGGACCTAGGGACATGAAACTTGGTACATGGACTATAAATGACATCCAAATATTGCTCAAAAAAATTGGTCCCAATCGGCCTCATGGGGGCGCTATAACATAGAGTTTAAGTTTGAAAGGCTCTGCCCGCCGCACCGCAAGTGCTATTGACTTGAAATTTTACACACACGTCCTCCCGATGATCCTCTACAAAAAAGCCTCTTGCACCATGAACGCCGCCCTTACAGAATTTTTGCTAATTTCAATAATGTTAAAAACAGTAAAATGAATAAACTTTTACAGTTTTGACTCCATCAACACCAAATTTGGTACACGGCTTTGGGGGATGACGAGACACATTTCTATTACAAATGGGCCAGATTGGTCAAAAAACACGGCCGCCACGGACCGATGAATCTTCGCTGTGGGCAGAGCTTAGAATCGATTGGCCGTAACTCCCACACCCTTTGACCTATCGTCACCAATCTCGGTGGGTAGGTCCACAATGAGACTTGGAAGCACACCCTAAAAAAGACTTTGAGATCGGCACATAGGGGGCGCCACCAGCCATTCCCAGATATTCCCGTTTTTTCCCAAACCGTTTTCCCATTGAAAATGAATGAGGGAATCTTCAAAAATCACCTTTTTTCAAACGGTAACTACCGATTCATACTTTCAGCTAGAAACTCCATTCAAACTGGAAAATGTTCAGCAATTCCTTGACTTTTTACATGTGATTCAACTTTTCAATACCATTCAAACTTTCCAAAATATTCAATGTTTTCTGAAACTTGGTTATAATGGAAGTGGATGAGAAAATCCTTCAAACTCACTCATCTTCACCCACACTTCACCAACTCATACATTCACCTAGAAACTCCATTCCAACTCTGAAACGTCGACATCGCCGTCGACTTTCAGTGACCGATTCGTATTTTCCATATCTCTTTTAGTTTTTCTACACCAGCTGTTTAAAAATCATGAAATTTTCAGCCCTTCTCAGAATTTATAATGGGTGTGTATTGCGTGGAATGTTGCAACTTAGAGTGGGTGATGTCATCGCTAGAGTGCACAGCACCTCTGAAATCATCAAGAAATTTTCTCTTAAACTCGCTGGTGCGGCCGCATCGTTCACTCTACATACACAAATTGTACACCAAATTGTAGGAAAAGCTGTTCCGGTCGCAGAGGTGCGACCGCTGAAGAAAACGGATTTAGGGTTTTGGCTGCAGGCGGTCTGAAACGACAACAAGTCCGACCACCTGCCCCATTCGCTCCCATGTTAAGGGAGAGCCAAAATTTCTGGAAGAAAGCAGACCCTTCCAGTTATGTCCATCGTGGCTCTGGCCTCATTTTTCACCCCACAGAAATGAAATTCACACCTTTGTGATCCGCATCCCATCCTCTCGCCGACGGTGTGCTTTTTGTAGCTGTAGCACTTACGGTTTTTCATTAAACAGTTGGAGTTTGAGAGGAACTTTTGGCTCAGTTTCTGCCTTTTCTCTGTGTATTTAAATATGACTGTGCTGTGACACACAGGCGATTGGCTGAATCAACTCCAGCCGTTCGGCCAATCGTCTGTGTGTCACAGCACAGTTTAAACAGTTGGAGTTTGAGAGGGACTTTTGGCTCAGTTTCTGCCTTTTCTCGGTGTATTTAAATTTGACTGTGCCATTGCCGACCGGCGATTGGCTGAATCGACTCCAGCCGTTCGGCCAATCGTCTGTGTGTCACAGCACGGTCAAATTTGGAAAACAGAGAAGTGGCTTTGAGATAAAGAGATGGTCTTCCTGTCTGAACTTTCACTTACCTTCATTTAGGTCAAATCATAATAGTACACTCACATCTGTGTCTTTAGCCTTACAGAATATTTTACAGCCTCTCCCATATTATCTCCACATTTCTCCCAAAATGATCATGATCGTGGAACTGTGATTGCTTAAACATTAAAATACCTATTGAAACTTTGAAATACACATCGATAGGTACAATTTCAATGTATGTTTTGATGTTCAAATGGAGTCTCTGTGTGAAAGTATACCACAAATGTCATTAGCGTGCAGGCTGGCTGAAAAGCCCATTTCAAGAAATGTGTGACTTGGAAAGAGTATGTGTCGCTTGGAGCTTTCGGGGACAGGGTGGGGAACGTCTTGCGCTACGGCAGATGAGGGTCGCGCTGGGTGGTGGGGGTCACGGTGGCTGGTTTGGGGCGGAACAGGTTAGAACCCGCAAATTGCCGCTTGCGGCTATATTTATTATTATTATTATTATTTTTTGTTGTCTGCCGCTTGAGCTAAAATTCCCGTGAGCTGGAATGAGCCAGAAAACTGAAAATTGGCCCAATGATTGGAAATGATGTGCATCAACTTTTATTAAAATATGAGCCCAGTCGGCCACATGGTGGCGCTGTAATTAAGGCTTAAAAATGACTTTTTGGGGAGGCCACGCCCCTCACACCATAAGTCTGATTGACTTGAAATTTGACACACAGGTCCAGCTCAATGTCCTCTAAAAAAAAGCCTCTAGGACCATGAAGGTCCGTCATACTAGATTTTTTGCTAATTTGCATAATTTGAAAAACAGTAAAATGACATAAACTTTTACAATTTTGACTCCATCAACACCAAATTTGGTACAGAGCTTTGGGGGGTGACCAGACACATTTCTATTACAAATGAGCCAGATTGACCAAAAAACACGGCCGCCATGGACCAATGAATCTTCGCTGTGGGCGGAGCTTAGAATTGATTGGCCATAACTCCCACACCCTTTGACCTATCGTCACCAAACTCGGTGGATAGGTCCACAATGAGACTTGGCAGCTGCCTACCAAAGCATTTTGAGCTCAGCCTATAGGGGGCGCTATAAAGCCACACATCTGTATCTCAAAGACCGTTGGACGGAATTTCACCAAATTTGGTATGCATGCTCTAGGGGTGGCTATTAACTAATATCTTGAGTGCCATGTTGATAGGTGCAAGTGGGCGTGGCCTATACGTCATTAACCGTCCGGAAGGACCTAGGGACATGAAACTTGGTACATGGACTATAAATGACATCCAAATATTGCTCAAAAAAATTGGTCCCAATCGGCCTCATGGGGGCGCTATAACATAGAGTTTAAGTTTGAAAGGCTCTGCCCGCCGCACCACAAGTGCTATTGACTTGAAATTTTATACACATGTCCTCCTGATTATCCTCTACAAAAAAGCCTCTTGCACCATGAGTGCCGCCCTTACAGAATTTTTGCTAATTTCAATAATGTTAAAAACAGTAAAATGAATAAACTTTTACAGTTTTGACTCCATCAACACCAAATTTGGTACACGGCTTTGGGGGATGACGAGACGCATTTCTATTATAAATGAGCCAGATTGGTCAAAAAACGCGGCCGCCACGGACCGATGAATCTTCGCTGTGGGCGGAGCTTAGAATCGATCGGCCATAACTCCAACACCCTTTGACCTATCGTCACCAATCTTGGTGGGTAGGTCCACAATGAGACTTGGAAGCACACCCTAAAAAAGATTTTGAGCTCAGCCTATAGGGGGCGCCACCACCATTCCCAGATTTTCCCGTTTTTTCCCAAACCGTTTTTCCCATTGAAAATGAATGAGGGGATCTTCAAAAATCACAACATTTCACCTTTTTTCAAACGGTAACTACCGATTCATACTTTCAGCTAGAAACTCCATTCAAACTGGAAAATGTTCAGCAATTCCTTGACTTTTTACATGTGATTCAACTTTTCAATACCATTCAAACTTTCCAAAATATTCAGTGTTTTCTGAAACTTGGTTATAATGGAAGTGGATGAGAAAATCCTTCAAACTCACTCATCTTCACCCACACTTCACCAACTCATACATTCACATAGAAACTCCATTCCAACTCTGAAACGTTGACATTGCCGTCGACTTTCAGTGACCGATTCATTTTTTCCATATCTCTTTTAGTTTTTCTACACCAGCTGTTTAAAAATCATGAAATTTTCAGCCCTTCTCAGAATTTATAATGGGTGTGTATTGCGTGGAATGTTGCAACTTAGAGTGGGTGATGTCATCGCTAGAGTGCACAGCACCTCTGAAATCACCAAGAAATTTTCTCTTAAACTCGCCGGTGCGGCCGCATCGTTCACTCTACATACACAAATTGTACACCAAATTGTAGGAAAAACTGTTCCGGTCGCAGAGGTGCGACCGCTGAAGAAAACAGATTTAGGGTTTTGGCTGCAGGCGGTCTGAAACGACAACAAGTCCGACCACCTGCCCCATTCGCTCCCATGTTAAGGGAGAGCTAAAATTTCTGGAAGAAAGCAGACCCTTCCAGTTATGTCCATCGTGTCTCTGGCCTCATTTTTCACACCACAGAAATGAAATTTACACCTTTGTGATCCGCATCCCGTCCTCTCACCGACGGTGTGCTTTTTGTAGCTGTAGCACTTACGGTTTTTCATTAAACAGTTGGAGTTTGAGAGGAAGTTTTTGCTCAGTTTCTGCCTTTTCTCGGTGTATTTAAATATGACTGTGCCATTGCCGACCGGTGAGTGGCTGAATCAACTCCAGCCGTTCGGCCAATCGTCTGTGTGTCACAGCACAGTAGTTGGAGTTTGAGAGGAACTTTTGGCTCAGTTTCTGCCTTTTCTCGGTGTATTTAAATGTGACTGTGCCATTGCCAAACGGCGATTGGCTGAATCGACTCCAGCCGTTCGGCCAATCGTCTGTGTGTCACAGCACGGTCAAATTTGGAAAACAGAGAAGTGGCTTTGAGATAAAGAGATGGTCTTCCTGTCTGAACTTTCACTTACCTTCATTTAGGTAAAATCATAATAGTACACTCACATCTGTGTCTTAAGCCTTACAGAATATTTTACAGCCTCTCCCGTACACAACCATTATTATCTCCACATTTCTCCCAAAATGATCATGATCGTGGAACTGTGATTGCTTAAACATTAAAATACCTATTGAAACTTTGAAATACACATCAATAGGTACAATTTCAATGTATGTTTTGATGTTCAAATGGAGTCTCTGTGTGAAAGTATACCACAAATGTCATTAGCGTGCAGGCTGGCTGAAAACCCCATTTCAAGAAATGTGTGACTTGGAAAGAGTATGTGTCGCTTGGAGCTTTCGGGGACAGGGTGGGGAACGTCTTGCGCTACGGCAGATGAGGGTCACGCTGGGTGGTGGGGGTCACGGTGGCTGGTTTGGGGCGGAACAGGTTAGAACCCGCAAATTGCCGCTTGCGGCTATATTTAGGGTTCTAACCCCGAAGGGGTAGAACCCTTCTAAGATTGTACCGGTTTATTATTAGGGTTCTAACCCCGAAGGGGTAGAACCCTTCTAAGATTGTACCGGTTTATTATTATTAGGGTTCTAACCCCGAAGGGGTAGAACCCTTCTAAGATTGTACCGGTTTATTATTATTATTATTTTTTGTTGTCTGCCGCTTGAGCTCAAATTCCCGTGAGCTGGAATGAGCCAGAAACCTGAAACTTGGCCCATTGATTGGAAATGATGTGCATCAACTTTTATTAAAATATGAGCCCAGTCGGCCACATGGTGGTGCTGTAATTAAGGCTTAAAAATGACTTTTTGGGGAGGCCACGCCCCTCACACCATAAGTCTGATTGACTTGAAATTTGACACACAGGTCCAGCTCAATGTCCTCTACAAAAAAGCCTCTAGGACCATGAAGGTCCGTCATACTACGTTTTTTGCTAATTTGCATAATTTGAAAAACAGTAAAATGACATAAACTTTTACAATTTTGACTCCATCAACACCAAATTTGGTACAGAGCTTTAGGGGATGACGAGACACATTTCTATTACAAATGAGCCAGATTGATCAAAAAACACGGCCGCCACGGACCAATGAATCTTCGCTGTGGGCGGAGCTTAGAATTGATTGGCCATAACTCCCACACCCTTTGACCTATCATCACCAAACTCGGTGGATAGGTCCACAATGAGACTTGGCAGCTGCCTACCAAAGCATTTTGAGCTCAGCCTATAGGGGGCGCTATAAATGCCACACATCTGTATCTCAAAGACCGTTGGATGGAATTTCACCAAATTTGGTATGCATGCTCTAGGGGTGGCTATTAACCAATATCATGAGTGCCATGTTGACAGGTGCAAGTGGGCGTGGCCTATTCGTCATTAACCGTTCGGAAGGACCTAGGGACATGAAACTTGGTACATGGACTATAAATGACATCCAAATATTGCTCAAAAAAATTGGTCCCAATCGGCCTCATGGGGGCGCTATAACATAGAGTTTA
Organism: Lutjanus erythropterus; assembly: GCF_056507025.1. Classification (NCBI taxonomy): domain Eukaryota; kingdom Metazoa; phylum Chordata; class Actinopteri; order Lutjaniformes; family Lutjanidae; genus Lutjanus; species Lutjanus erythropterus. The sequence continues at coordinate 46,383 of NW_028146671.1, read as the reverse complement.
AGTTTGAAAGGCTCTGCCCGCCGCACCGCAAGTGCTATTGACTTGAAATTTTACACACACGTCCTCCCGATTATCCTCTACAAAAAAGCCTCTTGCACCATGAACGCCGCCCTTACAGAATTTTTGCTAATTTTAATAATGTTAAAAACAGTAAAATGACATAAACTTTTACAGTTTTGACTCCATCGACACCAAATTTGGTACACGGCTTTGGGGGATGACCAGACACATTTCTATTACAAATGAGCCAGATTGGTCAAAAAACACGGCCGCCACGGACCGATGAATCTTCGCTGTGGGCGGAGCTTAGAATCGATTGGCCATTACTCCCACACCCTTTGACCTATCATCACCAATCTTGGTGGGTAGGTCCACAATGAGACTTGGAAGCACACCCTAAAAAAGATTTTGAGATTGGCACATAGGGGGCGCCACCGCCATTCCCAGATCCTCCCGTTTTTTCCCAAACCGGTTTCCCATTGAAAATGAATGAGGGAATCTTCAAAGATCACAAAACTTCACCTTTTTTCAAACGGTAACTACTGATTCATACTTTCAGCTAGAAACTCCATTCAAACTGGAAAATGTTCAGCAATTCCTTGACTTTTCACATGTGATTCAACTTTTCAATACCATTCAAACTTTCCAAAATATTCAGTGTTTTCTGAAACTTGGTTATAATGGAAGTCTATGAGAAAATCCTTCAAACTCACTCATCTTCACCCACACGTCACCACCTCATACATTCACATAGAAACTCCATTCCAACTCTGAAACGTTGACATCGCGGTCGACTTTCAGTGACCGATTCGTATTTTCCATATCTCTTTTAGTTTTTCTACAGCAGCTGTTTAAAAATCATGAAATTTTCAGCCCTTCTCAGAATTTATAATGGGTGTGTATTGCGTGGAATGTTGCAACTTAGAGTGGGTGATGTCATCGCTAGAGTGCACAGCACCTCTGAAATCACCAAGAAATTTTCTCTTAAACTCGCCGGTGCGGCCGCATCGTTCACTCTACATACACAAATTGTACACCAAATTGTAGGAAAAACTGTTCCGGTCGCAGAGGTGCGACCGCTGAAGAAAACAGATTTAGGGTTTTGGCTGCAGGCGGTCTGAAACGACAACAAGTCCGACCACCTGCCCCATTCGCTCCCATGTTAAGGGAGAGCCAAAATTTCTGGAAGAAAGCAGACCCTTCCAGTTATGTCCATCGTGTCTCTGGCCTCATTTTTCACACCACAGAAATGAAATTTACACCTTTGTGATCCGCATCCCGTCCTCTCACCGACGGTGTGCTTTTTGTAGCTGTAGCACTTACGGTTTTTCATTAAACAGTTGGAGTTTGAGAGGAAGTTTTTGCTCAGTTTCTGCCTTTTCTTGGTGTATTTAAATATGACTGTGCCATTGCCGACCGGCGATTGGCTGAATCAACTCCAGCCGTTCGGCCAATCGTCTGTGTGTCACAGCACAGTAGTTGGAGTTTGAGAGGAACTTTTGGCTCAGTTTCTGCCTTTTCTCGGTGTATTTAAATGTGACTGTGCCATTGCCAAACGGCGATTGGCTGAATTGACGCCAGCCGTTCGGCCAATCGTCTGTGTGTCACAGCACGGTCAAATTTGGAAAACAGAGAAGTGGCTTTGAGATAAAGAGATGGTCTTCCTGTCTGAACTTTCACTTACCTTCATTTAGGTAAAATCATAATAGTACACTCACATCTGTGTCTTAAGCCTTACAGAATATTTTACAGCCTCTCCCATACACAACCATTATTATCTCCACATTTCTCCCAAAATGATCATGATCGTGGAACTGTGATTGCTTAAACATTAAAATACCTATTGAAACTTTGAAATACACATCGATAGGTACAATTTCAATGTATGTTTTGATGTTCAAATGGAGTCTCTGTGTGAAAGTATACCACAAATGTCATTAGCGTGTAGGCTGGCTGAAAACCCGATTTCAAGAAACGTGTGACTTGGAAAGAGTATGTGTCGCTTGGAGGTTTCGGGGACAGGGTGGGGAACGTCTTGCGCTACGGCAGATGAGGGTCACGGTGGGTGGTGAGGGTCACGGTGGCTGGTTTGGGGCGGAACAGGTTAGAACCCGCAAATTGCCGCTTGCGGCTATATTTATTATTATTTTTTGTTGTCTGCCGCTTGAGCTAAAATTCCCGTGAGCTGGAATGAGCCAGAAACCTGAAACTTGGCCCACTGATTGGAAATGATGTGCATCAACTTTTATTAAAATATGAGCCCAGTCGGCCACATGGTGGCGCTGTAATTAAGGCTTAAAAATGACTTTTTGGGGAGGCCACGCCCCTCACACCATAAGTCTGATTGACTTGAAATTTGACACACAGGTCCAGCTCAATGTCCTCTACAAAAAAGCCTCTAGGACCATTAAGGTCCGTCATACTAGATTTTTTGCTAATTTGCATAATTTGAAAAACAGTAAAATGACATAAACTTTTACAATTTTGACTCCACCAACACCAAATTTGGTACAGAGCTTTGGGGGATGACGAGACACACTTCTATTACAAATGAGCCAGATTGATCAAAAAACACGGCCGCCACGGACCAATGAATCTTCGCTGTGGGCGGAGCTTAGAATTGATTGGCCATAACTCCCACACCCTTTGACCTATCATCACCAAACTTGGTTGATAGGTCCAAAATGAGACTGGGCAGCTGCCTACCAAAGCATTTTGAGCTCAGCCTATAGGGGGCGCTATAAAGCCACACATCTGTATCTCAAAGACCGTTGGATGGAATTTCACCAAATTTGGTATGCATGCTCTAGGGGTGGCTATTAACTAATATCTTGAGTGCCATGTTGATAGGTGCGAGTGGGCGTGGCCTATTCGTCATTATTAATTTATGACCAGCTGGAAGGACCTAGGGACATGAAACTTGGTACATGGACTATAAATGACATCCAAATATTGCTCAAAAAAATTGGTCCCAATCGGCCTCATGGGGGCGCTATAACATAGAGTTTAAGTTTGAAAGGCTCTGCCCGCCGCACCGCAAGTGCTATTGACTTGAAATTTTACACACACGTCCTCCCGATGATCCTCTACAAAAAAGCCTCTTGCACCATGAACGCCGCCCTTACAGAATTTTTGCTAATTTCAATAATGTTAAAAACAGTAAAATGAATAAACTTTTACAGTTTTGACTCCATCAACACCAAATTTGGTACACGGCTTTGGGGGATGACGAGACACATTTCTATTACAAATGGGCCAGATTGGTCAAAAAACACGGCCGCCACGGACCGATGAATCTTTGCTGTGGGCGGAGCTTAGAATCGATTGGCCGTAACTCCCACACCCTTTGACCTATCGTCACCAATCTCGGTGGGTAGGTCCACAATGAGACTTGGAAGCACACCCTAAAAAAGACTTTGAGATCGGCACATAGGGGGCGCCACCAGCCATTCCCAGATATTCCCGTTTTTTCCCAAACCGTTTTCCCATTGAAAATGAATGAGGGAATCTTCAAAAATCACCTTTTTTCAAACGGTAACTACCGATTCATACTTTCAGCTAGAAACTCCATTCAAACTGGAAAATGTTCAGCAATTCCTTGACTTTTTACATGTGATTCAACTTTTCAATACCATTCAAACTTTCCAAAATATTCAATGTTTTCTGAAACTTGGTTATAATGGAAGTGGATGAGAAAATCCTTCAAACTCACTCATCTTCACCCACACTTCACCAACTCATACATTCACCTAGAAACTCCATTCCAACTCTGAAACGTCGACATCGCCGTCGACTTTCAGTGACCGATTCGTATTTTCCATATCTCTTTTAGTTTTTCTACACCAGCTGTTTAAAAATCATGAAATTTTCAGCCCTTCTCAGAATTTATAATGGGTGTGTATTGCGTGGAATGTTGCAACTTAGAGTGGGTGATGTCATCGCTAGAGTGCACAGCACCTCTGAAATCATCAAGAAATTTTCTCTTAAACTCGCTGGTGCGGCCGCATCGTTCACTCTACATACACAAATTGTACACCAAATTGTAGGAAAAGCTGTTCCGGTCGCAGAGGTGCGACCGCTGAAGAAAACGGATTTAGGGTTTTGGCTGCAGGCGGTCTGAAACGACAACAAGTCCGACCACCTGCCCCATTCGCTCCCATGTTAAGGGAGAGCCAAAATTTCTGGAAGAAAGCAGACCCTTCCAGTTATGTCCATCGTGGCTCTGGCCTCATTTTTCACCCCACAGAAATGAAATTCACACCTTTGTGATCCGCATCCCATCCTCTCGCCGACGGTGTGCTTTTTGTAGCTGTAGCACTTACGGTTTTTCATTAAACAGTTGGAGTTTGAGAGGAACTTTTGGCTCAGTTTCTGCCTTTTCTCTGTGTATTTAAATATGACTGTGCTGTGACACACAGGCGATTGGCTGAATCAACTCCAGCCGTTCGGCCAATCGTCTGTGTGTCACAGCACAGTTTAAACAGTTGGAGTTTGAGAGGGACTTTTGGCTCAGTTTCTGCCTTTTCTCGGTGTATTTAAATTTGACTGTGCCATTGCCGACCGGCGATTGGCTGAATCGACTCCAGCCGTTCGGCCAATCGTCTGTGTGTCACAGCACGGTCAAATTTGGAAAACAGAGAAGTGGCTTTGAGATAAAGAGATGGTCTTCCTGTCTGAACTTTCACTTACCTTCATTTAGGTCAAATCATAATAGTACACTCACATCTGTGTCTTTAGCCTTACAGAATATTTTACAGCCTCTCCCATATTATCTCCACATTTCTCCCAAAATGATCATGATCGTGGAACTGTGATTGCTTAAACATTAAAATACCTATTGAAACTTTGAAATACACATCGATAGGTACAATTTCAATGTATGTTTTGATGTTCAAATGGAGTCTCTGTGTGAAAGTATACCACAAATGTCATTAGCGTGCAGGCTGGCTGAAAAGCCCATTTCAAGAAATGTGTGACTTGGAAAGAGTATGTGTCGCTTGGAGCTTTCGGGGACAGGGTGGGGAACGTCTTGCGCTACGGCAGATGAGGGTCACGCTGGGTGGTGAGGGTCACGGTGGCTGGTTTGGGGCGGAACAGGTTAGAACCCGCAAATTGCCGCTTGCGGCTATATTTAGGGTTCTAACCCCGAAGGGGTAGAACCCTTCTAAGATTGTACCGGTTTATTATTATTAGGGTTCTAACCCCGAAGGGGTAGAACCCTTCTAAGATTGTACCGGTTTATTATTATTATTATTATTATTATTATTATTATTATTATTATTTTTTGTTGTCTGCCGCTTGAGCTAAAATTCCCGTGAGCTGGAATGAGCCAGAAAACTGAAACTTGGCCCATTGATTGGAAATGATGTGCATCAACTTCTATTAAAATATGAGCCCAGTCGGCCACATGGTGGCGCTGTAATTAAGGCTTAAAAATGACTTTTTGGGGAGGCCACGCCCCTCACACCATAAGTCTGATTGACTTGAAAGTTGACACACATGTCCAGCTCAATGTCCTCTACAAAAAAGCCTCTAGGACCATGAAGGTCCGTCATACTAGATTTTTTGCTAATTTGCATAATTTGAAAAACAGTAAAATGACATAAACTTTTACAATTTTGACTCCATCAACACCAAATTTGGTACAGAGCTTCGGGGGATGACCAGACACATTTCTATTACAAATGAGCCAGATTGATCAAAAAACACGGCCGCCACGGACCAATGAATCTTCGCTGTGGGCGGAGCTTAGAATTGATTGGCCATAACTCCCACACCCTTTGACCTATCATCACCAAACTTGGTGGATAGGTCCACAATGAGACTGGGCAGCTGCCTACCAAAACATTTTGAGCTCAGCCTATAGGGGGCGCTATAAATGCCACACATCTGTATCTCAAAGACCATTGGATGGAATTTCACCAAATTTGGTATGCATGCTCTAGGGGTGGCTATTAACTAAGATCTTGAGTGCCATGTTGATAGGTGCAAGTGGGCGTGGCCTATTCGTCATTAACCGTCATAATTTGCGTTTTATTAATTTATGACCAGCTGGAAGGACCTAGGGACATGAAACTTGGTACATGGACTATAAATGACATCCAAATATTGCTCAAAAAAATTGGTCCCAATCGGCCTCATGGGGGCGCTATAACATAGAGTTTAAGTTTGAAAGGCTCTGCCCGCCGCACCGCAAGTGCTATTGACTTGAACTTTTACACACACGTCCTCCCGATTATCCTCTACAAAAAAGCCTCTTGCACCATGAACGCCGCCCTTACAGAATTTTTGCTAATTTTAATAATGTTAAAAACAGTAAAATGACATAAACTTTTACAGTTTTGACTCCATCGCCACCAAATTTGGTACACGGCTTTGGGGGATGATGAGACACATTTCTATTACAAATGAGCCAGATTGGTCAAAAAACACGGCCGCCACGGACCGATGAATCTTCGCTGTGGGCGGAGCTTAGAATCGATTGGCCATAAGTCCCACGCCCTTTGACCTATTGTCACCAATCTTGGTGGGTAGGTCCACAATGAGGCTTGGAAGCACACCCTCAAAAAGATTTTGAGATTGGCACATAGGGGGCGCCACCGCCATTCCCAGATATTCTTGTTTTTTCCCAAACCGTTTTCCCATTGAAAATGAATGAGGGAATCTTCCAAAATCACAACATTTCACCTTTTTTCAAACGGTAACTACCGATTCATACTTTCAGCTAGAAACTCCATTCAAACTGTAAAATGTTCAGCAATTCCTTGACTTTTTACATATGATTCAACTTTTCAATACCATTCAAACTTTCCAAAATATTCAGTGTTTTCTGAAACTTGGTTATAATGGAAGTGGATGAGAAAATCCTTCAAACTCACTCATCTTCACCCACGCTTCACCAACTCATACATTCACGTAGAAACTCCATTCCAACTCTGAAACGTTGACATCGCCGTCGACTTTCAGTGACCGATTCGTATTTTCCATATCTCTTTTAGTTTTTCTACACCAGCTGTTTAAAAATCATGAAGTTTTCAGCCCTTCTCAGAATTTATAATGGGTGTGTATTGCGTGGAATGTTGCAACTTAGAGTGGGTGATGTCATCGCTAGAGTGCACAGCACCTCTGAAATCCTCAAGAAATTTTCTCTTAAACTCGCCGGTGCGGCCGCATCGTTCACTCTACATACACAAATTGTACACCAAATTGTAGGAAAAGCCGTTCCGGTCGCAGAGGTGCGACCGCTGAAGAAAACGGATTTAGGGTTTTGGCCGCAGGAGGTCTGAAACGACGACAAGTCCGACCACCTGCCCCATTCGCTCCCATGTTAAGCGAGAGCCCAAATTTCTGGAAGAAAGCAGACTGTTCCAGTTATGTCCATCGCGGCTCTGGCCTCATTTTTCACACCACAGAAATGAAATTTACAACTTTGCGATCCGCATCCCGTCCTCTCGCCGACGGTGTGCTTTTTGTAGCTGTAGCACTTACGGTTTTTCATTAAACAGTTGGAGTTTGAGAGCAACTTTTGGCTCACTTTCTGCCTTTTCTCGGTGTATTTAAATATGACTGTGCCATTGCCGACCGGCGATTGGCTGAATCAACTCCAGCCATTCGGCCAATCGTCTGTGTGTCACAGCACAGAGGAACTTTTGGCTCAGTTTCTGCCTTTTCTCGGTGTATTTAAATTTGACTGTGCCATTGCCTACCGGTGATTGGCTGAATCAACTCCAGCCGTTCGGCCAATCGTCTGTGTGTCACAGCATGGTCAAATTTGAAAGGGCCTATTTCAGCAACCTGACTTCTTTGTAGTTAAAGCCTCATCATACAGAGGCAATTACATATGTGTTAGTCTGCCTGTCTGGGTCTGTCTGTCGCTGTCTTTCTGTGTCCATCTTGGACATTTTAGACTGCAGTCTTTTTTAGCTGTTTAATTAAGCTGTTTTTTCTATCTGTAAGTGGACATACACGCAGACAGACAAACACACTCACACATACACAAATGCACGACAGTGCGTGAACATACACACACACACACAGACACACAGTGATACATTTACTGCTATTAATAATTAGCATATTGGTATGGGGATACTAGTTGGCAGTGAGCATCAGGCACACTCAAAATTTCATGTGAAATTTTCTAGTTCATTCATTCACTCATTCATTCATTCCTGAAAATGAAAATTTCATTTATGAAAATTTCAAATGCTCTGCAGAGATCAGATGAAGGCCACAGGATTTGTTTAAAGCCAATTTCCCAATTGCGTAACTTATATCATCAGGCCTTATGACCACATTATCATGAGATACATCGCCAACAGTAAAAACATCACTTTTAACACAGTTAAAAAGCTCCATGCAATGTCTTCTCCATAATTCCATAATATTTACACTGCCACTTACCCCCTCCATACTGGAGGACAAAGGTATTTTACTATGATTCATAATCTTGACTTCATTCCAAAAATCGTTAACATCATTTTGTTGCATCTTCCTAGCCAATGCATTTGCTCTCAGAGTCAGTTCATTCCTCTTAATATAATGTACTGCATATTTGAACCTAGCAACAGCTTTCTTTTTAATTTCACACTCAGGTCCATGCCTTGATTTACCAGCAATAAACCAATTTTTAAAAGCTTCTCTGGCTTGCTGGTGGAGTTCATCCACATACTCATTCCAGGCTGGCCTGAAGCTGCACTTCTTTGCTTTTCTCTGAATGAGTGGTTTACTAGCCTCATTCAGACCCTGCACAATTCTGTCATATAGTACACATAGCTCTTCTTTGTGATTTGGCATACCACAGTTGAAATTATCGCACGTTTCCTGTTCATGTATCCTATATTCGCCACATCGTGGATTATCTAAATATTCTCCATCAGGGGGCGCCATATGAACACAACAGTGTCATAGACCACAGCTCTCCTAGACTTGCTGCTGACATTACAATGTTTGGGTGCAGCTCTTAAAAGACTAACCCAACCTAAAAATGCCTGGAAATAGTTCTATATTTTGTCCATATTGAGCTTATTTTTTGAGGTAGTACCAAGTATTATACACCATATTCAGGAAAATCTACCATTTTATGTGATGCAGTGTAAAATCACATTTATGCATGACCTTTGAATGAGCATGCCATATTTCACAAAAAAATAAAATCGCCCAGTAAAGAAAACTTGTTTTGTTGAATATCTCAGTCAACCAGGGTAGTTTTTTTTTCAATGTGAAAAGTTGTACTTCAGTGTTTTGAAGCTACATATGAAGTTTTGTGCAAATACCCTTTTTCTTCTGTGAGTTACAGCTAACTGAGGCGGACTTTACCACTAAAGACCTAATATACACACACAATATACTAAACATCAGCAACTAACAGGAAAAATAAATGTAGATTTTGTCAACATGTTCATATACCAACAATAATTAATGACTTAAATGACTTTGGCTCTCATAGAAGAGTTTTATTCATGTTGGAAAATGGCCAATCTGTTGATAAATGGAAGACCAGAATTTTTTATTTTTTTTGTCTTGAAATGACAACTTTCTTAAGACAAATGATTCATCATAATGATGATAGTAATAATAAAACAAATAACAAACAGGTAACAAAGTGCTTCAGAATAGTCACAATAATTATTATAAAAGATGAAATAATAATATTAATGATGATAATAACAATAATGATGGTGAGGCCAGCAGAGGATTATCTCACTCCCGTGCCTCTGGCGTCACATGATAATCACGTGATTACACACAGGCTTTGTTGTCAAAAAGGCATAGTTCAGGGACCCTCGGAAAGCAGAGAATCTCACGATTCAGATGCTGTTTATAGCTCGTTTCTATCATAAACGGTTCGGAAGTTGTCATGTTTTGTTGATGTTTTGTGAGACATGTGCAAGCGTCGCGTCGATACCGCGTGCGATCTAGCGTCGGTGTTATGCTTGGTTAGCTCTGTTTCAGTACCTCGGAAATACACGGACTCTGTGCCGATACTTCCGGTCGCAGATGCAACATTCAAGGACCCTTGGAAAGCGGAGAATCCGGCGAATCAAATGCCGTTTGCAGCTTGTCTCTATCATAAACCGTTTAGAAGTTGTTTGATGTTTTGTCAAACACGTGCAAACATTGCATCAGTGCAACATTCGTCTTTTGAGGGTTTATGTTTTTCCCAAAAATCTACTCAGCCATTTCGCTACTTTTGCTACAATAACCACTGTAATTAGGAGATTCCACAGAAAAATTGAGAACAGACAGTTTTTGGATGTTATCAAGATGAACTATGCTGTTTTTTGACCAACAAACAAAACCCTTACAACATTTATTTTGACATGTTCTGCTACTAAAATTATCTGTGGAATAATCTTTTTGAGTGATTAAATGTAAGTTTTTCCCACAATAAATTATTATTATTATTAATTATTATTATTATTATTATTATTATTAGTAGTAGTAGTAGTAGTAGTAGTAGTATTAGTAGTACTAGTAGTCTTCTATCCAATTAATCTAATTTGACTAATTAAATAAAAAATTATAAGAAATACAAAATGTAACTTGAAAGTAAAAAGGCTCCAAATCCTGATATAATTTGTTCATTATACTATTGACTAAGGCAATGTTTTAGTATTTAATATTTTAAGTTGAACTTAAAGAAAGAAAGAAAGAAAGAAAGATTTTATAAATAAAGTTTTATTTACAGTTTATTAACAGTCACGTGTGGTCTGGATAACCTGTGGCTACAGTCCGATGAACTTCCTTTTCTGACTTGACTTCGAAGAGGTAAGTCGCACATGGCCGTCTTTGCTCTCACAAGATTATACATTTAACCATGCTTGACAAAAATCGCTGGAAGCCACCTATATGATAACGGAGTGTGTTTATGGTGTGTATGTGATGACACTTAAGTAAACCAACGCAGTTGTAAAGACCGCAGTTTTAACATGTACGACTGCCTTTGACTGCGTTTATTAGCGATAGCATTAGCTTCGGTGCTAACCTAGCTTTATCTTACGTGCTAACCGTAGCGTTAGCTTACGTGCTAACCGTAGCATTAGCTTACGTGCTAACCGTAGCATTAGCTTACGTGCTAGCGGTAGTATCGCTATGCATACGCCCTGCGAACCGAGTGTCTTCGCCTGTTAAGCTGCCTTTTTAGCCACAGCATCGCTATCCCTCAGTCAGCCCAATAGCTTCACTTAGCAAGGCAGCTGTGGATAAAGCAGTAGCATTAGCGCGCCCCCCCCCCCCGCGAGCAGAAGAGCGTTATCTACAGTGTAACGGACGGTGGCAGAGAAACAAGCTATGCCAGAAACCATCAGTATTATTCAGTTAGCTTGATAAGGTTTTTGCTCGGTTATTTAGAAAAAAAACATACAGTTCCAAATACACTTGAGAGGGAAATATTAACTCTTTGTTGAATTAGAATATTAAGATGTCAGCATTTTATAATAGATACCCACTTATGTTATTGTGCCTTTTACTTATTAATGGTAAATAAACAATGTAAGTAAGTGGCAAAATGTTTGTTCCAATAGGGAATGGCTTAACTCATACTAACAAATAATATCAATATGTGCTATTTCCCCAAATCATTACACATTCAGTTTATACTTAAATTATAATACATTATAATTACATTAATATGATTATGCGTAATCAGCATTGATTGTGCTTGTCACTTTTGTGTCAACATGTTTTAATCAGTCTTCTTGAATGTGGTGTGATTAAAATGTTACTGTTTCTCATGCTGTTTAATTTTTTCAGTTGTGCATCATGTCACATGAGCATGTATTGATGCAGGTTTTGTCTGTCAATGATTGGTTCATTTTCTCTTTCCATGGGTATCTTCTATCAACATCATGGTCTGAAAACTTGCTTCAACAAACTTAGAGGTATGTATGAATGGTGGTGAAAGAAGGGTTCTTATGATCTTAAAGAGCCCTAAACTAAATATGCTCTTTTCGAAATGATTAGCATGCCAATTTAATGTGTGGGCTCTGGTATAAGGCATTTCAGGAGCAAAATTGCTAATCCACAGACCACGCCATAATTTATGCAGTTTCAAATCCAGAGAGTGAAACACATCTTTGTGCTGCTGCCTGGATTAAAAACTTAAGAGGCCTTATGAGTGCCGGTTGTCTGTGTTACTCATGTTAATAATTAATGAGCATCAAAGGACTTCAAGTTTGTAACTACAAATGCCAAGAAGGAGATGTGTGTATATATCTTGTGCATGTCACACAAGTATGCAGCAACTGACAAAATGATAACTGCCCTTCTTCATCCCTATTGCATGTCACTGATTAGTTCATTTTCTTTTTCCATGGGTATCTTCTATCAACATTGTGATCTGAAAACTTTCCTCAACAAACATACAGGTATGTATGAATGGTGGTGAAAGAAGGGTTCCTATACTCTTAAAAGTAGTAATACCTGACCTGAGTAAAAGTATTTTAGTCTTATCAGAATGTACTTAATGAAAAATTCAATTTTTTTTGAGAGTTTAAATTATCACACCATAGTGTAAGTTGTAGAAAAATATTGCAAAGCAGATTCTATGATTGATGGGGGGGGGGCATGCCTGTTCTAAGAAGCCAAACTTTTCGGAGCTCCCCAAAACAGCCTGGTTTTCATGCCAATTCAAATGAAGAGGTTGAATAATTTATTTAGCATAAGATGTAAGGCAGCTTTGTCAACGTGTTAAGGTTATTGAGCACTATTACCCATAAAATTTAATCATTTTGTGTATCATTTAGATACACATTTACACATTGATGAAAGCAGGTTACCATGATAGGGGCTGATTAACCATCAGGAGGTATTTAAGGTTCAGTGTTTTTTGAGTGTTAACCTCAACATGTGGACAGGAGGATCCAGGACTTTAACCCCCAATCATGTTAAAATGGATGACCCATCGTGCCCTCACAGCCACCCTGGAAGGATCACTTGATCCTTCATTTTATGAGAAAGATTTAAATTGAAAGGCACATATTAAAGATTGGTAAAGAATTGTTGTAACTGGAAAACAACTAGTAATAACTAAAGATGTAAGATGCATGTAGGGTAGTAAAAAGTACATAACACAAGTACTTCATACACAACATTGCAGTGCTATGGTTTGTAATTCAATGTTTTGTCCATCCTTACTATATGAGTGAAGTACATCGTGTAGGTTGTTGATTAATATCCATAGTGATCACACATCTAGAAAGTGATTAAGCTTGTGATGCTGATGAAGTCAACAGTGTTTTATATATCGATAAAATGAGCTATCGTGGTTTTGTGTTGTCTGATACTACACATTTCCTTTACTCTATAAATTAATGTCATTGACGAACATAATTTCTTGACCTAGTGGATGAATTCATGAGTTTTCATGTCGGCTCGTTGAACATTTAAACCATATCATGTTCTATTAGATCACAGTGTACTAGGCTGTTATACTATATTACATTATATCATAGTACATTACATAGTTATATTATTAAATCATATTGTATTGTGCTATTATGCATATACCTCACTTTTTCCCCAAGCATGTATCAAGAACAGACACGCATACAAGTACCCATGGGATGATTCATCTTGTTTGTTCCCACTGTCATTGTATTGTCATCAACATGTAAATAAAAAAAAAAGAAATAATGTTGAATCACACTGATTGCAAGTTAATTCAGAGTCACACTTATGAGTAATGATGTGGGAATAGAAATATTGTAATAAATAATTGGTTGCTTTGTCCATGTGTCTTTCAGATGCCACGCAAGGTGAACCGTCGTGCTGAGCACATGAGGAAGACCTGGGCTGCCCGCAAGCAGTCCAGTGTCCCGCCTCCCCCCGATGACCCTGGCTTGGGCACTGGAGAAATCCATCCCCACCAGTACGCTGTGATAGCGAGCAAAAACTCTGAGAATACTCTGAAATATGCTGAAAAAGCGCAAAACTCTGACAAAACTCTGAAATATGCTGAAAAAGCGCAAAACTCTGATGAAACAATGAAAAGCTCTGAAAAAACCTCTGAAAAAACCCCTGAAAAACCTCTGAAAACCTCTGAACAACCTCTGCCTGTCTCTGATCACTCTCTGCCTCCCTCTGCTCAATCTCTGCCCAACTCTGGCAATGTTCCTGAACAGAATAATCACATGTCTGATATTCCTGTCCATAAGCAGTGTGTTGAAATGCATGTCCCTGCCACCATGACCGAAGCTGTTGAGGCGCCTCCTGCTGAATCCAAGCTTGCAGAAAACCATCCTGATGAAAGTGCTCCTGCTGAAACCAGTATGGCCCAAGCACCTGTAAAGTTTTTTGTACAAGGGTCATTCTCACAGCTCCACTACCAATTTGGGGATAATGCAGGTAAACAGTGTGTAGCTAACAGTTTAGCAGCAGTGATGATGAATAAGTTGAAAAGCATAACAACCTGGAGTAATGACAGGAAGAGTAATGATGTTGACACTGTTCTTAAAGAAGGCAACAAGTTGTACACTACTCTTAAAGATGGTGGTCAAATAAGTGGGAAAAGTGGATATCTGCTTCTTGATGAGTTACCAAATGCATATGTAATGAAAGATGCACACTTCTCAATAAATTGGGGTCCAGCTTTCAGTGGTGCGGTTGGTGTTTTTGATGAGCCTGATGATTCAGATATGAGAGATATTAATGTACCATTGGACATAGCAATCCAAAGAGCACTGATGGATCATGATGCCTGCTTTGTCACTTTTGGTAGTAACACATGTGTGGTTGTCAAGCAGTGCGGCCATTTTGCTGTATTTGATCCTCACAAACGCAACAGTCAAGGTCACGTGGATGGAAAGACAGGTAAAGCTGTGGTTGTTTATCACTCCGACTACAGAGCGCTGTATGAGCACCTGGAGAAGCTGGCCCGACAACTGGTTCCTTATTTCCGCACATTTGAAGACATGCCATTTGAGGTCAGAGGAGTCACGGTGAGAATCACTGGCGACAAGGTGCAACATTGCGACATGCCAACCACCAAGGAAGACAATGTAACAGACAGCAATGTCAACAAAAGTCAAATACAGAGACCACTTTACAGTGCTGTGTTGAAGGGAGAACATACCGGTAAAACACCAGCTACATGCACCAACTCCTTGTATGAACATATAACCAAAAACAAGATAGATTCCTTTGACTTAACTAATTCTGATGTGCAGATAATTGCAAACAGCCCACAACCAGTAAGTGCTATGAACACATCACATGGCAATGACACTGATACAAATACAGATGTTGAGATAACAAATGTATCCAAGATGTCATTTCCATACAAGCCACTGAGTGCAGTGACAAAAGGAAGACTTTGTTCACAGATGGGTGTGAGAAATGAGAATACAAAGCAGCTGCCACCTCAGGGAATGCCAGCTATGGGAAGAGTCTGTGAAACTAAATCAATTGCAGGTGATGGCAATTGTTTCTTTCGAGCTTTATCCTATGCCATTTCAGGAAGTGAGAATGGACACATGAAATTGCGCCGGGGAATCGTTCAGCACCTGGAAACAAATGCAGCAGAATTCCACAAGTACTTGAGAGCTGGCCGTTCCTCTATTCCAGATCATCTTAACAGTTCAAACATGAAATGCTCAGGTATGTTTGCCACTGAGATTGAAATCTGGGCAGCTGCTAACCTACTGCAGGTTGACATATACACATTTAATGCAGACAGATGGAATCATTACCCATGCATTCACATACCAGGTAACCATCAAGCAGGAAACAGAAGTGCTGAGGCCATTTACCTGAATCACAAGGATGGGAATCATTATGATGTTGTGACATGTGTAAAGGATGCACACAACGACTCCATATGTGCCTCATTTGACAAACAGGGCGGTCAAGATGAACAAAGTTCAGATGGAAATACAAAGAAAGAACTATATCATGCAGATCGTTGGTCAAGAAAGAGGAAGTTGAAGGCTTTGGAGGAAACCTATGCAGCGAACAAAGAGGAGATTTCAAAGAAGAGAAAAGCAATGTATGTCACAACAAAAGCTAATCATCTAGAAAGAGAAAGAAAAAAATATGCAACAAATGAGCAATACAGAAATTCCACTAGGAATGCAAGTCACAAAAAGTACTATACAGACTTGGAGTATAAACACCATACTTGTGAGCGTAGTAAGAAAAGATATGCTTCTAACGAAGTGTTTCAACAGCATGTTTGTGAGCAGAGCAAGAAAAGATATGCTTCTGACCATGTGTTTCAGCAACGTGTTCGTGACCACAGCAAGAAAAGATATGCTTCTGACCATGTGTTTCAGCAAAGTGTTCGTGATCACAGCAAGAAAAGATATGCTTCTGACCATGTGTTTCAGCAAAGTGTTCGTGACCACAGCAAGAAAAGATATGCTTCTGACCATGTGTTTCAGCAAAGTGTTCGTGACCACAGCAAGAAAAGATATGCTTCTGACGATGTGTTTCAGCAAAGTGTTCGTGACCACAGCAAGAAAAGATATGCTTCTGACCATGTGTTTCAGCAAAGTGTTCGTGACCACAGCAAGAAAAGATATGCTTCTGACCATGTGTTTCAGCAAAGTGTTCGTGACCACAGCAAGAAAAGATATGCTTCTGACCATGTGTTTCAGCAAAGTGTTCGTGACCACAGCAAGAAAAGATATGCTTCTGACCATGTGTTTCAGCAAAGTGTTCGTGACCACAGCAAGAAAAGATATGCTTCTGACGATGTGTTTCAGCAAAGTGTTCGTGACCACAGCAAGAAAAAATATGCTTCTGACCATGTGTTTCAGCAAAGTGTTCGTGACCAGAGTAAAAACAGATATGCAAATACACCAGATCTGAAGAAACGATTATGTGAGGCAACAATGCAGAAGTATCACACTGATGAAAAATTCAGAGATGCAATTAAAAGTAAAAAACGTGCCAGTGTTCAAAAGCAAAAGGACAGGAAATTTGACATTACTTGTGTCATAGAGGATTTCCATAAAACAGTAAAGAATGGCCCCGAATATGTCTGCTGTTGTTGCCACAGACTTCTCTTCAGGTACCAAGTCAAAGGCTGTATGAAAAACAAATATTCTGCTGTGGGTTCTGATGGCAACGCACTTGCTGATAAATGTATAACAAGTACATATTTGCATGTATGTGATAAATTATGTGGAAAAACTTGCAGTTTTCAAGATGAGGCTTTTTCCAAATTGTGGATCTGTCATACATGTGATAGGCATCTTCTCAAGGGCAAAGTGCCTGCCCAGAGTGTTGCTAACAACTTGCATTTGAAACCCATTCCACCTGAGCTAGAATGTCTCAATGAGTTGGAACAACACCTCATTTCTCTGCACATTCCCTTTGTCCGATTCATACCGTTGAAGAAGGGAGGCCAGAACTCTGTGCAAGGACCAACTGTGTGTGTGCCATCCAATCTGTCGCACGTGACCAGCATCTTGCCAAGGGATGAAAGTGAGGATAAATTGGTGAGGATGAAACTGAAACGTAAATTGACCTACAAAGGACACTATCAAGACATGCATGTGGATACTGCAAAAATCAAAAGTGGTCTGAATTATCTAATACTCAACAATACATGGTACAAGGATGTGAGTATCAACCCAAACTGGATCAACACATTAGAGGAAACAGAGAATGAAACAATTGAAGATGAGATGACTGAAAGTAATGAAAAAGTTGAAGATGATGATGCACCAGAAATACAAGATTTTTCACACATTAAAGACCAGCATGGGATGTTTGCATCCTCTTGTTTGCAACCTGTGGATTTGGGTCAAGAGATTCTAGATCAGCATTTTGATGGCATTTTATCCATTGCCCCAGCAGAAGAGAATTCTCCAATTAGACTGTTGTCTGATGGCACAAATGAACCCAAATGTTTCCCAGTCTTATTTCCCAAAGGAGCACCTACTTTTCACGATGAGCGCCCAGAAAGAATAACACTATGCAAATATTTCAATCAACGCATACTTAATGCAGATGGCCGTTTTGCTCAAAACACTGACTATTTATTCTATGCTCAATATATGTCAGAACTGAATCAAATACTGTCAAATGTGTCAATAGCAATGAGAAAAGGAACAGATAAAGGTTTGAAGGAAAAGGTTACCACAGAGATGCTTACAGACCTGGAATCTTTGAAAAAAATTCTGCACTTTGATGAGGGTTACAAATTTCTCAGGCCTATCAGAGGAACACCTCCATTTTGGCAAGCAGCACAGAAAGATGTGTTTGCAATGATAAGACAGCTTGGTATTCCTACATGGTTCTGTTCATTTAGCTCTGCTGACATGAGATGGCCTGAAATGCTGAATGCTATGCTAAGGCAAGAACGTAAACAAGTGAACCTGGAAGACCTTTCATGGCTAGACAAATGCGCATTATTAAAACACAATCCAGTAACTGCAGCCAGGATGTTTGACTACCGATGGCATTGCTTCCTAAGAGATGTTATCCAGAGCCCTGCAGCACCAATAGGCAAGATCACAGACTACTTTTATCGAGTGGAGTTTCAGATGCGTGGCTCGCCCCACATACACGCGGTATTTTGGGTTGACAAAGCTCCAAAAATAGACAAAGACTCTGATGCAGAAGTTGTAGAGTTCTGTGATAAATATGTCACGTGTCAAATGCCATCTGATCCGGACCTGTTGGATTTAATTGATGTGCAGAAACATAGTGAATACCATGCAAAATCTTGTGACAAAAACAATGCAAAGAAGAAGAAAGGAGAAATACATTGCAGATTCAACTTTCCAAGACCTGTCTCAGAGCGCACATTTATAACCAGACCAGGTGTTGATGCAGAATTTAAGGAACAACAAGAGACTGGCTCTGAAACACGTGAAGGGGAAATTCTTTTCCGCCCAGTTGTCATGGAAACTGAAAGCGTTGAGAAACTGTTTGAACAAATGAAAACTGTACTCTCAAACTGTGAACAAAGACAAAAGTTCCACTCTGCTGAGCAATTTTTTGAATATTTTGGCATATCACAAGAATTGTTTCAGAAAGCAAATTGTCAGCTTACCAAAAGGACGAGCATCGTACTACAACGGAAACCACAAGATGTTTGGCTAAACCAGTACAATCCTGATCTACTTCGCTGCTGGCGAGCAAACATGGACATTCAGTTTGTTGTTGATGCATATTCATGTGTCGTGTACATTATTTCATATGCCCTCAAAAGTGAACGAGAAATGGGACTGTTGCTTGATCAGGCTCAAAAGGAGGCCATGAATGGAAATTTAGAGGCCAAGGAGTCAATGAAAAAAATTGGCACAGTTTTCTTGCAAAGCCGACAAGTTTCAGCACAAGAATGTTGTTACAGATTAACGGGCCTACCACTCAAACACTGTTCACGTGGCACACAGTTCATACCAACTGGTGAACATCCTGTTAGAATGAGTGTACCGTTGAGTCAACTTAAACAGCAACATGATAACAGTCAGACTGACGACCAGCATTTATGGATGAAAAACATTGTGGACCGATACAAAAACAGACCAGACACGCCACCATTTCTAAACATGTGCCTTGCAACATTTGCCTCAGAGTACAGAGCTCTTCCTAAATCACAAATCCCCAAAGGTGATAATAGTAATGTGATCCAGTTGAAAAATAAGTTTGGCTTTGTTACCAAAAGAACAAATGAAGAGAAACCTGCTGTGATCCGTTATCCAAGATTGTCACCACTGAAGCAATCTGAAGCCTACCACCACAGCATACTGCAACTATTTTTGCCCCATTATTTGGACTGCCAACTGAAACCTGCACAGTTTGAAACATACAAAGACTTTTATGACCATGGTGCTGTGAACAATGAGAACGACACATTGGAGAATGTCAAATCTATAGTGGGTAGAAACCGTGCTCTGTTTGAGAAAGAAGCTGACCAAATAGATGAAGCGGAAAAGATGTTGAAAGAAAATGGGGAACTGGAAGATGCGTGGTCACAGATTTGCCCTCAAGCTGAGCTTGAAAGACTGGAATGTCAAAAATTAACAGAGGAAGACACCAGTGACACAAATGATGAACAGTGCAGTAATGATAACATCCCAGATCTACAGCCAAATAAACAATCTGTTTACACAGTAGAAGCTAATGGAACTCAAATGACAAGAGCTGATGCTTTACAGTTGTTACGATCTTTGAATGAGGAGCAGTCTGCAGTTTTCTACAAAGTTCGACAGTGGTGTTTGCAGAAAGTCAATGGTGAGAATCCTCAGCCCCTAAAAGTATTCATTACCGGTGGAGCAGGAACAGGCAAAAGCCATTTGATCAAGGCTATTTATTATGAGTCAACTAAAATTCTCAAAAGACTCCATCCTGATCAACCAGATGCCACTACTGTTGTACTAACAGCCCCGACGGGTGTAGCTGCCTACAACATAAATGCAAATACTATACATAATACATTTTCAATCGGAACAGACCTGTCCCTACCCATCAAAAACTTGACAGAAGAAAAAATAAACTCTTTGCGTGCAAAACTAGGAAACCTTGAAATATTGATCATCGATGAAATATCTATGGTTGACCACAGACTTTTAACATATGTACATGGAAGATTGAGACAAATCAAGCAACCAGGTGACAACACCGCATTTGCTAAGGTGTGTATTCTTGCAGTCGGAGACTTTTATCAGTTGCCCCCAGTGAAAGGTTCTGCTTTGTACAATGACTTCAAGTACATAAACCTATGGGAGGATGAATTCCATATTGCTGAGCTGACTCAAGTAGTCAGGCAAAAGGACTCAGACTTTGCTCATGCCTTGAATCGCATACGCACTCGTGCAAAGGACACACCTCTTCGAGACTCTGATGTTGAAATGCTTAAAAGTTGTGAAACTGGAGAAGACAACGACGCATTGCACATTTATGCTACAAATAAAGAGGTTGATGATTATAACCTGAAACGCTTAAATGTGACCTGTCCAGAGTCTGTCACCATAAAAGCACGTGATTATGAGAGAAATGCTGAGACAGGAAGACTTCAGATAAAGGATGGCCATCATCACAAGGTTTATAATACTTGTCTCCAGAAATACATCCATGTAGGAATAGGAGCTCGTATCATGTTGCTGAAAAACATCGATGTGTCTGATGGACTCGTAAACGGTGCTTTTGGAACTATTGCAAAAATGGTGAATGCCAATCAAGATAGTGAAGACAATGAGCAAAATTTCCCAACTTCCATCCACGTGGCATTTGATGACCCCAGGGTTGGTCAAAAACAGCGGGCAAAAACACGCACCATTGACCCTGAAGGGAGAATGATTACCATCCTAGAACCTGAGGAAGAACATGTTACCCGTAACGGAGGCTTACGCAGACAATATCCAATAAGGTTGGCATGGGCATGCACTATCCACAAAGTACAAGGCTTAACCATTGACAGAGTTGTTGTGTCTCTCAAAAAGATTTTTTCCTCTGGACAAGCATATGTCGCTCTAAGTCGTGTCACAAGTCTAAGTGGCTTAACAATTGAGGACTTTAAAGAATCTGCCATTTATTGCAATGCAAAAGTATCAGAAGCAACTGGCAAAATGCAGCCATTTATACCACCTCTCTCTTCCACCAACACCTCACGATCTGCTTTCACCATCATATTGCACAACACTCAAAGTCTTAAAGCTCACTTTCCAGATGTTGAAACTAACACTCTAATGAATAATGCTGATTGCATTTGCCTTACAGAGACATGGTTAGGAGTTGATGACCCACCACAGCAGCCTTGTCTTACAGGCTTCCAGTTCACACACGTTTCTCGAGGTCAAAGTTATGACAGCACTCATACACAGTTGCAACACTTGAAACAAGACTCTCATGGTGGAGTTGGAATATATCATTCAGTGACAAAAGATGTTCAAATATGGCCTACAAAATGCTACAATATTGAATGTCTGATATTTCAAGTGAAGAGCATTAACTTGACTGCTGCTGTTGTTTACAGACCTGCGAGTTATCCTGTTGCCATCTTTTGTCAACATCTAAAACAACTGATTGACCTCATTGATCAATGCCCTGGCATGAAAATCATTATGGGAGACTTTAATGAAAATGCACTGGATAACGGTAAGCTGGTGAGATTTTTCACTGTACAAAATTACACCCAGTATGTACAAACAGCAACAACTGACAAAGGCACTTTAATTGATCATGTTTATGTGAAAGATGGTGCTAACATACTTGTGGATGTGCTGCCAATTTATTACAGCTATCATGAAATGGTACGTATTGCAGTTCTGTAGATTTATCTTCGTAGTACACATTATTGAATGTTGCCATTATCATTTTCATCTGTCTCTAAGTCTGTCACAAGTTTGCACATGCATTTTGTAAATAATTTCAACATAATTTATTTTTAGGACAGATTATACTATGTTTTTAAAATGGGATTGTCTTTTATGTATTATTCTCTTTCTTGCATCAAAAACTATATATTAATTTTTTGATGGAGAAATTGAGCATTAGTCTGCTGAAAAGAAAATACCTTGGGAGACTCCAATGGACCCCATAAAGACTAGCGACCACTTTGTTGGAGCTAGCGGGGATCCAAATTAAAGATAAATAGAGTCTCCCATTATGCCAATGCAGACATGCTCAGCAATGAAATACACACTGATGTGTACATGTTTTAATACCAAATGACAAAATCAATTTAACTGATCACCTGTACATCCGAGACTGCTGATGCTTCGAGTATATGACACCTACCATGCCCGGGAACATAATGCACTTTCTATAGCCTTTCTTTCCACCACTGTTAATATTACCCTTGTTATTGTCATTTTCATATTTGAGGAAGCTTACCACACACACAAGCACACACACACACACACACACACAGACACACACGCACGCATACATACACGTCCTGAACTATCACACTGAGGCAGCATCCCATATCAATCCAGCAACTAGACTACTTCTCCTTCAACAGGTAAACCTCCATCATTTGACTTATCATGTCTTTCTTATTTGTATGACTGCATGTTAATTCATATAGTACAGTTAACTTGTTTCATGCAAAAACAATCACTCATTCTTTCTTTCTTTCTGTACCTGCTTTGCCTTCTCTTTTATATCATGACATATGACTCAAAATATCTCCTCATTACAATTATTTTCTTACAGAAAAACCTGAACCTGTGGAGAAGCATCCAATATTCCCCATCAAAAGCTGTGGAACCTACACCTGTTTGAACACCACATCCTAATCCAAAGACTCATATGAAGCTAAAGTTGTCCAGAATACCTTCAATCACAAGTTCAAGGCCACATAAAAAGGTAAGTAACTCATTTTAACACACTGATCACATTCACATGCTTTTCATGCTAAATATGTCACTTACAATTCCTAATCCTATGTCCTATATCTACCTCAAATTGTTTCCATAAATTATAGCCATGTCTGTATCTATTAGGAGCCCAGACATCATCTCCAAATTCATCTGGAACTCCCCTGGGCAGACCGTCAACTATGTACAGAAAGCCCTCCTCGTTACTTGGGGCACTTCCATTCTCCTGTTGCACTACAATAATCAACATGCAGGATTTTGCCCTGGTAAAACTACTGGATTGCTTCTTCAATCAGGAAAAGGTAGGCCATGACTCAGTTAACCTGTTTACCAACCTTGCCCATAGATGTGCCATAATTACTAATTCTACAAATGTTTTCTGTTTTCTTTCAGACTTTCCCAAGCCAGTATTATGATGTGCAACATCAGGACTGTGGGCAAAGACAAAGGGACTCATGATTACGTTGTCTAGTGTGGTCTACCATGTCCGTGCTCAAAATAATCAAATATCATATATTCAGCACTGACGTGACCCTTGACAGGACCCTTTCCTTCAAGAATCATTTAAAAGTAACGGCAACCAAGGTGAACTCTTGTAACAACTTGCTCAGCAAGCTTGCTGGTGCAAAATGGGATATTTCAACCTCTGCACTACAAACCTCAGCAACATTGTGCCCCTGTTTGGTCCATGTCATACACCATGTGGACATGAAGCCTGCCCTCTCCAACAACTGAGTTGAGAACTGGCCACCCTCCACACAGCAGACCAGGAGGCAACTGTTTGGCTGAAAGACTTTGTATTTACTAAATAAATAGCACTTTTTTGGGACATAGACTCATGATATACAACATCTTGAATGTTTTATTTGAACACTGAATTTTGTAAGGGGAAAATTTGGATACGCCAGGTTGTATTCATATGTATATATATGTGTATATATATATATATATATATATATATATATACATATATATATATATATATATATAACATCTGTCAAGTAACCATATATGTTCATGCTTAAGGACACACACAAACAACAATATGTGTATTTTGGTATATTTGCAAAAGGTTCTTTTTTATTGATATTATAATGATGACTGCTTTCTTTCTTTTTTGTGATCAAGTTTTTATTATTTCATTTTCTTTTTTAACAATATACCAACATTATGTCTGTTTTTGATATTTGGTGTTTACTTTGATATTACAAGACATTACATGTAATTCATTGTCCAAACAAAGACATGTATTGCAATGGTGTGGAAATGCTGTGTTGCCTTGATGTGGATGTACACTCATGACTTTTCAAATATAGTGCTAATTCATGCTTTTAATAATAAGAAAAGTATTAATTATTTCATATTCATATAGCTCATTCCATTGAAAAAATACATTACTTTTTTTTCTCATATGACTGACACTGCCATATTTTCACATGGGATGTATTTCAGTTACAGTGTGAAACTGTTAATACAAGTAGTTAAAACAAAATGGAGTCCCTGTATTCATTGTTCATCAGACACCCTCTGCAAATTTAGAAAACAGATTTCACTCAGAACCCAAAGCAATTCATTTCCTGTCAGGCTTTTACTGTAAAATGTGGCCAGGAAAATATTGAGTAACAACAATGAGATCTAGCTCAAATTTTGCAATTGCCCCCTTGTGTCAATTTTGTGTTACTACAAAAGTAGTTTGACTGACATATGGATGCAAATATCTGCTATGAGTAAAATGTCAGATATTAGGATTAAATAAATTATCCACAACATTAGCATTAAAAAATAGCATGTTTGTAGTGTTTAATCTATGAAGTTAAAAATTTTGGACCATTTCCAAAAGAGTGCAGCGCTGTACAATTGACTTGTGTGAAAGCAAAAAAGTGGTTCCCAGATTTCTCCGCTGGCCCATCTTTGGCTTATGAGAAAATTTCCGCACATCCTCCTCTATTATTCAATTCTACAATTCAATTTGAGTTGTGTTTCTGATTGGCGTAGAACCAATTAATTACTTTGAAACACCTGTTGGTCCTCACACAAAGAATGTATCATGTCATCCCAAAACATGGTGCTACACAATGAATTCCAGTTGTTTCATATCAAGCCCTAGCCTATGTAAGTATCTCTAAACAAACGGCCGTCAAACAGCCCATTCATTCTGTGATATTCATTAGACATTATGCTTTCGTCCACAAACACTGATGACATTTGGGGAAAATGCAAGAAATGAAATACACATGGGATAATGTCAGAAAATAAAACAACAACAAAAATGATTCATGGATAGACTTCAATCTACTGAGACATGTTGTGGAAATTTGGTTTATTTCCCTGCATCAAGCATGTGAGTTCAGAAAATAAACACCGGGTTCATTTATTTCCTGCCAGAGGCTTTTGCTATGATATTTGGCCGTCAACAGGTTGCTCGCATGTGCCAATCACCCCCTTGTTACTGGAACTTTTGGCTCAGTTTCTGCCTTTTCTCGGTGTATTTAAATTTGACTGTACCATTGCCGACCGGCGATTGGCTGAATCGACTCCAGCCGTTCGGCCAATCGTCTGTGTGTCACGGCACGGTCAAATTTGGAAAACAGAGAAGTGGCTTTGAGGTATACTTAAGTAAAGAGATGATCTTCCTGTCTGAACTTTCACTTACCTTCATTTAGGTCAAATCATAATAGTACACTCACATCTGTGTCTTTAGCCTTACAGAATATTTTACAGCCTCTCCCGTACACAACCATTATCATCTCCACATTTCTCCCAAAATGATCATGATCGTGGAACTGTGATTGCTTAAACATCAAAATACCTATTGAAACTTTGAAATACACATCGATAGCTACAATTTCAATGTATGTTTTGATGTTCAAATGGAGTCTCTGTGTGAAAGTATGCCGCAAATGTCATTAGCGTGCAGGCTGGCTGAAAAGCCGATTTCAAGAAATGTGTGACTTGGAAAGAGTATGTGTCGCTTGGAGCTTTCGGGGACAGGGTGGGGAACGTCTTGCACTACGGCGGATGAGGGTCACGCTGGATGGTGAGGGTCACAGTGGCTGGTTTGGGGCGGAACAGGTTAGAACCCGCAAATTGCCGCTTGCGGCTATATTTATTATTATTTTTTGTTGTCTGCCGCTTGAGCTAAAATTCCCGTGAGCTGGAATGAGCCAGAAACCTGAAACTTGGCCCACTGATTGGAAATGATGTGCATCAACTTTTATTAAAATATGAGCCCAGTCGGCCACATGGTGGCGCTGTAATTAAGGCTTAAAAATGACTTTTTGGGGAGGCCACGCCCCTCACACCATAAGTCTGATTGACTTGAAATTTGACACACAGGTCCAGCTCAATGTCCTCTACAAAAAAGCCTCTAGGACCATTAAGGTCCGTCATACTAGATTTTTTGCTAATTTGCATAATTTGAAAAACAGTAAAATGACATAAACTTTTACAATTTTGACTCCACCAACACCAAATTTGGTACAGAGCTTTGGGGGATGACGAGACACACTTCTATTACAAATGAGCCAGATTGATCAAAAAACACGGCCGCCACGGACCAATGAATCTTCGCTGTGGGCGGAGCTTAGAATTGATTGGCCATAACTCCCACACCCTTTGACCTATCATCACCAAACTTGGTTGATAGGTCCAAAATGAGACTGGGCAGCTGCCTACCAAAGCATTTTGAGCTCAGCCTATAGGGGGCGCTATAAAGCCACACATCTGTATCTCAAAGACCGTTGGATGGAATTTCACCAAATTTGGTATGCATGCTCTAGGGGTGGCTATTAACTAATATCTTGAGTGCCATGTTGATAGGTGCGAGTGGGCGTGGCCTATTCGTCATTATTAATTTATGACCAGCTGGAAGGACCTAGGGACATGAAACTTGGTACATGGACTATAAATGACATCCAAATATTGCTCAAAAAAATTGGTCCCAATCGGCCTCATGGGGGCGCTATAACATAGAGTTTAAGTTTGAAAGGCTCTGCCCGCCGCACCGCAAGTGCTATTGACTTGAAATTTTACACACACGTCCTCCCGATGATCCTCTACAAAAAAGCCTCTTGCACCATGAACGCCGCCCTTACAGAATTTTTGCTAATTTCAATAATGTTAAAAACAGTAAAATGAATAAACTTTTACAGTTTTGACTCCATCAACACCAAATTTGGTACACGGCTTTGGGGGATGACGAGACACATTTCTATTACAAATGGGCCAGATTGGTCAAAAAACACGGCCGCCACGGACCGATGAATCTTTGCTGTGGGCGGAGCTTAGAATCGATTGGCCGTAACTCCCACACCCTTTGACCTATCGTCACCAATCTCGGTGGGTAGGTCCACAATGAGACTTGGAAGCACACCCTAAAAAAGACTTTGAGATCGGCACATAGGGGGCGCCACCAGCCATTCCCAGATATTCCCGTTTTTTCCCAAACCGTTTTCCCATTGAAAATGAATGAGGGAATCTTCAAAAATCACCTTTTTTCAAACGGTAACTACCGATTCATACTTTCAGCTAGAAACTCCATTCAAACTGGAAAATGTTCAGCAATTCCTTGACTTTTTACATGTGATTCAACTTTTCAATACCATTCAAACTTTCCAAAATATTCAATGTTTTCTGAAACTTGGTTATAATGGAAGTGGATGAGAAAATCCTTCAAACTCACTCATCTTCACCCACACTTCACCAACTCATACATTCACCTAGAAACTCCATTCCAACTCTGAAACGTCGACATCGCCGTCGACTTTCAGTGACCGATTCGTATTTTCCATATCTCTTTTAGTTTTTCTACACCAGCTGTTTAAAAATCATGAAATTTTCAGCCCTTCTCAGAATTTATAATGGGTGTGTATTGCGTGGAATGTTGCAACTTAGAGTGGGTGATGTCATCGCTAGAGTGCACAGCACCTCTGAAATCATCAAGAAATTTTCTCTTAAACTCGCTGGTGCGGCCGCATCGTTCACTCTACATACACAAATTGTACACCAAATTGTAGGAAAAGCTGTTCCGGTCGCAGAGGTGCGACCGCTGAAGAAAACGGATTTAGGGTTTTGGCTGCAGGCGGTCTGAAACGACAACAAGTCCGACCACCTGCCCCATTCGCTCCCATGTTAAGGGAGAGCCAAAATTTCTGGAAGAAAGCAGACCCTTCCAGTTATGTCCATCGTGGCTCTGGCCTCATTTTTCACCCCACAGAAATGAAATTCACACCTTTGTGATCCGCATCCCATCCTCTCGCCGACGGTGTGCTTTTTGTAGCTGTAGCACTTACGGTTTTTCATTAAACAGTTGGAGTTTGAGAGGAACTTTTGGCTCAGTTTCTGCCTTTTCTCTGTGTATTTAAATATGACTGTGCTGTGACACACAGGCGATTGGCTGAATCAACTCCAGCCGTTCGGCCAATCGTCTGTGTGTCACAGCACAGTTTAAACAGTTGGAGTTTGAGAGGGACTTTTGGCTCAGTTTCTGCCTTTTCTCGGTGTATTTAAATTTGACTGTGCCATTGCCGACCGGCGATTGGCTGAATCGACTCCAGCCGTTCGGCCAATCGTCTGTGTGTCACAGCACGGTCAAATTTGGAAAACAGAGAAGTGGCTTTGAGATAAAGAGATGGTCTTCCTGTCTGAACTTTCACTTACCTTCATTTAGGTCAAATCATAATAGTACACTCACATCTGTGTCTTTAGCCTTACAGAATATTTTACAGCCTCTCCCATATTATCTCCACATTTCTCCCAAAATGATCATGATCGTGGAACTGTGATTGCTTAAACATTAAAATACCTATTGAAACTTTGAAATACACATCGATAGGTACAATTTCAATGTATGTTTTGATGTTCAAATGGAGTCTCTGTGTGAAAGTATACCACAAATGTCATTAGCGTGCAGGCTGGCTGAAAAGCCCATTTCAAGAAATGTGTGACTTGGAAAGAGTATGTGTCGCTTGGAGCTTTCGGGGACAGGGTGGGGAACGTCTTGCGCTACGGCAGATGAGGGTCACGCTGGGTGGTGAGGGTCACGGTGGCTGGTTTGGGGCGGAACAGGTTAGAACCCGCAAATTGCCGCTTGCGGCTATATTTATTATTTTTTGTTGTCTGCCGCTTGAGCTCAAATTCCCGTGAGCTGGAATGAGCCAGAAACCTGAAACTTGGCCCACTGATTGGAAATGATGTGCATCAACTTTTATTAAAATATGAGCCCAGTCGGCCACATGGTGGCGCTGTAATTAAGGCTTAAACGTGACTTTTTGGGGAGGCCACGCCCCTCACACCATAAGTCTGATTGACTTGAAATTTGACACACAGGTCCAGCTCAATGTCCTCTACAAAAAAGCCTCTTGGACCATGAAGGTCCGCCTGACTAGATTTTTTGCTAATTTGCATAATTTGAAAAACAGTAAAATGACATAAACTTTTACAATTTTGACTCCATCAACACCAAATTTGGTACAGAGCTTTGGGGGATGACGAGACACATTTCTATTACAAATGAGCCAGATTGATCAAAAAACACGGCCGCCACGGACCAATGAATCTTCGCTGTGGGCGGAGCTTAGAATTGATTGGCCATAACTCCCACACCCTTTGACCTATCATCACCAAACTTGGTGGATAGGTCCACAATGAGACTTGGCAGCTGCCTACCAAAGCATTTTGAGCTCAGCCTATAGGGGGCGCTATAAATGCCACACATCTGTATCTCAAAGACCGTTGGATGGAATTTCACCAAATTTGGTATGCATGCTCTAGGGGTGGCTATTAACCAAGATCATGAGT
The DNA here is from genome assembly GCF_056507025.1 of Lutjanus erythropterus. Taxonomy (NCBI): domain Eukaryota; kingdom Metazoa; phylum Chordata; class Actinopteri; order Lutjaniformes; family Lutjanidae; genus Lutjanus; species Lutjanus erythropterus. The sequence goes on along the minus strand of NW_028146671.1, from coordinate 16,309 downwards.
GCCATGTTGACAGGTGCAAGTGGGCGTGGCCTATTCGTCATTAAGCGTTCGGAAGGACCTAGGGACATGAAACTTGGTACATGGACTATAAATGACATCCAAATATTGCTCAAAAAAATTGGTCCCAATTGGCCTCATGGGGGCGCTATAACATAGAGTTTAAGTTTAAAAGGCTCTGCCCGCTGCACCGCAAGTGCTATTGACTTGAAATTTTACACACACGTCCTCCCGATTATCCTCTACAAAAAAGCCTCTTGCACCATGAACACCGCCCTTACAGAATTTTTGCTAATTTCAATAATGTTAAAAACAGTAAAATGAATAAACTTTTACAGTTTTGACTCCATCGACACCAAATTTGGTACACGGCTTTGGGGGATGACGAGACGCATTTCTATTATAAATGAGCCAGATTGGTCAAAAAACACGGCCTCCACGGACCGATGAATCTTCGCTGTGGGCGGAGCTTAGAATCGATTGGCCATAACTCCCACACCCTTTGACCTATCGTCACCAATATTGGTGGGTAGGTCCACAACAAGACTTGGAAGCACACCCTGAAAAAGATTTTGAGATTGGCACATAGGGGGCGCCACCGCCATTCCCAGATATATCCCGTTTTTCCCCAAACCGTTTTCCCATTGAAAATGAATGAGGGAATCTTAAAAGATCACAAAACTTCACCTTTTTTCAAACGGTAACTACCGATTCATACTTTCAGCTAGAAACTCCATTCAAACTGGAAAATGTTCAGCAATTCCTTGACTTTTCACATGTGATTCAACTTTTCAATACCATTCAAACTTTCCAAAATATTCAGTGTTTTCTGAAACTTGGTTATAATGGAAGTCTATGAGAAAATCCTTCAAACTCACTCATCTTCACCCACGCTTCACCACCTCATACATTCACGTAGAAACTCCATTCCAACTCTGAAACGTTGACATCGCCGTCGACTTTCAGTGACCGATTTGTATTTTCCATATCTCTTTTAGTTTTTCTACACCAGCTGTTTAAAAATCATGAAATTTTCAGCCCTTCTCAGAATTTATAATGGGTGTGTATTGCGTGGAATGTTGCAACTTAGAGTGGGTGATGTCATCGCTAGAGTGCACAGCACCTGTGAAATCATCGAGAAGTTTTCTCTTAAACTCGCTGGTGTGGCCACATCGTTCACTCTACATACACAAATTGTACACCAAATTGTAGGAAAAGCCGTTCCGGTCGCAGAGGTGTGACCTCTGAAGAAAACGGATTTAGGGTTTTGGCTGCAGGAGGTCTGAAAGGACGACAAGTCCGACCACCTGCCCCATTCGCTCCCATGTTAAGCGAGAGCCCAAATTTCTGGAAGAAAGCAGACCGTTCCAGTTATGTCCATCGTGGCTCTGGCCTCATTTTTCACACCACAGAAATGAAATTTACACCTTTGCGATCCGCATCCCGTCCTCTCGCCGACGGTGTGCTTTTTGTAGCTGTAGCACTTACGGTTTTTCATTAAACAGTTGGAGTTTGAGAGGAACTTTTGGCTCAGTTTCTGCCTTTTCTCTCTGTATTTAAAGTTGACTGTGCCATTGCTGACCGGCGATTGGCTGAATCAACTCCAGCCGTTCGGCCAATCGTTTGTGTGTCACAGCACAGTCAAATTTGAAAGGGCCTATTTCAGCAACCTGACTTCTTTGTAGTTAAAGCCTCATCATACAGAGGCAATTACATATGTGTCAGTCTGCCTGTCTGGGTCTGTCTGTCACTGTCTTTCTGTGTCCATCTTGGACATTTTAGACTGCAGTCTTTTTTAGCTGTTTAGTTAAGCTGTTTTTTCTATGTGTAAGTGGACATACACGCAGACAGACAAACACACTCACACATACACAAATGCACGACAGTGCGTGAACATACACACACACACACAGACACACAGTGATACATTTACTGCTATTAATAATTAGCATATTGGTATGGGGATACTAGTTGGCAGTGAGCATCAGGCACACTCAAAATTTCATGTGAAATTTTCTAGTTCATTCATTCACTCATTCATTCATTCCTGAAAATGAAAATTTCATTCATGAAAATTTCAAATGCTCTGCAGAGATCAGATGAAGGCCACAGGATTTGTTTAAAGCCAATTTCCCAATTGCGTAACTTATATCATCAGGCCTTATGACCACATTATCATGAGATACATCGCCAACAGTAAAAACATCACTTTTAACACAGTTAAAAAGCTCCATGCAATGTCTTCTCCATAATTCATTAATATTTACACTGCCACTTACCCCCTCCATACTGGAGGACAAAGGTATTTTACTATGATTCATAATCTTGACTTCATTCCAAAAATTGTTAACATCATTTTGTTGCATCTTCCTAGCCAATGCATTTGCTCTCAGAGTCAGTTCATTCCTCTTAATATAATGTACTGCATATTTGAACCTAGCAACAGCTTTCTTTTTAATTTCACACTCAGGTCCATGCCTTGATTTACCAGCAATAAACCAATTTTTAAAAGCTTCTCTGGCTTGCTGGTGGAGTTCATCCACATACTCATTCCAGCCTGGCCTGAAGCTGCACTTCTTTGCTTTTCTCTGAATGAGTGGTTTACTAGCCTCATTCAGACCCTGCACAATTCTGTCATATAGTACACATAGCTCTTCTTTGTGATTTGGCATACCACAGTTGAAATTATCGCACGTTTCCTGTTCATGTATCCTATATTCGCCACATCGTGGATTATCTAAATATTCTCCATCAGGGGGCGCCATATGAACACAACAGTGTCATAGACCACAGCTCTCCTAGACTTGCTGCTGACATTACACTGTTTGGGTGCAGCTCTTAAAAGACTAACCCAACCTAAAAATGCCTGGAAATAGTTCTATATTTTGTCCATATTGAGCTTATTTTTTGAAGTAGTACCAAGTATTATACACCATATTCAGGAAAATCTACCATTTTATGTGATGCAGTGTAAAATCACATTTATTCATGACCTTTGAATGAGCATGCCATATTTCACAAAAAAATAAAATCGCCCAGTAAAGAAAACTTGTTTTGTTGAATATCTCAGTCAACCAGGGTAGTTTTTTTTCAATGTGAAAAGTTGTACTTCAGTGTTTTGAAGCTACATATGAAGTTTTGTGCAAATACCCTTTTTCTTCTGTGAGTTACAGCTAATTGAGGCGGACTTTACCACTAAAGACCTAATATACACACACAATATACTAAACATCAGCAACTAACAGGAAAAATAAATGTAGATTTTGTCAACATGTTCATATACCAACAATAATTAATGACTTAAATGACTTTGGCTCTCATAGAAGAGTTTTATTCATGTTGGAAAATGGCCAATCTGTTGATAAATGGAAGACCAGAATTTTTTTTTTTTTTTGTCTTGAAATGGCAACTTTCTGAAGACAAATGATTCATCATAATGATGATAGTAATAATAAAACAAATAACAAACAGGTAACAAAGTGCTTCAGAATAGTCACAATAATTATTATAAAAGATGAAATAATAATATTAATGATGATAATAACAATAATAATAATAACAATAATGATGGTGAGGCCAGCAGAGGATTATCTCACTCCCGTGCCTCTGGCGTCACATGATAATCACGTGATTACACACAGGCTTTGTTGTCAAAAAGGCATAGTTCAAATTCTCGGAAAGCAGAGAATCTCACGATTCAGATGCTGTTTATAGCTCGTTTCTATCATAAACGGTTCGGAAGTTGTCATGTTTTGTTGATGTTTTGTGAGACATGTGCAAGCGTCGCGTCGATACCGCGTGCGATCTAGCGTCGGTGTTATGCTTGGTTAGCTCTGTTTCAGTACCTCGGAAATACACGGACTCTGTGCCGATACTTCCGGTCGCAGATGCAACATTCAAGGACCCTTGGAAAGCGGAGAATCCGGCGAATCAAATGCCGTTTGCAGCTTGTCTCTATCATAAACGGTTTAGAAGTTGTTTGATGTTTTGTCAAACACATGCAAACATTGCATCAGTGCAACATTCGTCTTTTGAGGGTTTATGTTTTTCCCAAAAATCTACTCAGCCATTTCGTTACTTTTGCTACAATAACCACTGTAATTAGGAGATTCCACAGAAAAATTGAGAACAGACAGTTTTTGGATGTTATCAAGATGAACTATGCTGTTTTTTGACCAACAAACAAAACCCTTACAACATTTATTTTGACATGTTCTGCTACTAAAATTATCTGTGGAATAATCTTTTTGAGTGATTAAATGTAAGTTTTTCCCACAATAAATTATTATTATTATTATTATTATTATTAGTAGTAGTAGTAGTAGTAGTAGTAGTAGTAGTATTAGTAGTAGTACTAGTAGTCTTCTATCCAATTAATCTAATTTGACTAATTAAATAAAAAATTATAAGAAATACAAAATGTAACGTGAAAGTAAAAAGGCTCCAAATCCTGATATAATTTGTTCATTATACTATTGACTAAGGCAATGTTTTAGTATTTAATATTTTAAGTTGAACTTAAAGAAAGAAAGAAAGAAAGAAAGAAAGAAAGAAAGATTTTATAAATAAAGTTTTATTTACAGTTTATTAACAGTCACGTGTGGTCTGGATAACCTGTGGCTACAGTCCGATGAACTTCCTTTTCTGACTTGACTTCGAAGAGGTAAGTCGCACATGGCCGTCTTTGCTCTCACAAGATTATACATTTAACCATGCTTGACAAAAATCGCTGGAAGCCACCTATATGATAACGGAGTGTGTTTATGGTGTGTATGTGATGACACTTAAGTAAACCAACGCAGTTGTAAAGACCGCAGTTTTAACATGTACGACTGCCTTTGACTGCGTTTATTAGCGATAGCATTAGCTTCGGTGCTAACCTAGCTTTATCTTACGTGCTAATCCAGCGTTAGCTTACGTGCTAACCGTAGCATTAGCTTACGTGCTAACCGTAGCATTAGCTTACGTGCTAGCGGTAGTATCGCTATGCATACGCCCTGCGAACCGAGTGTCTTCGCCTGTGAAGCTGCCTTTTTAGCCACAGCATCGGTATCCCTCAGTCAGCCCAATAGCTTCACTTAGCAAGGCAGCTGTGGATAAAGCAGTAGCATTAGCCCCCCCCCCCCTCCGCGAGCAGAAGAGCGTCATCTGCAGTGTAACGACGGTGGCAGAGAAACGAGCTATGCCAGAAACCATCAGTATTATTCAGTTAGCTTGATAAGGTTTTTGCTCGGTTATTTAGAAAAAAAACATACAGTTCCAAATACACTTGAGAGGGAAATATTAACTCTTTGTTGAATTAGAATATTAAGATGTCAGCATTTTATAATAGATACCCACTTATGTTATTGTGCCTTTTACTTATTAATGGTAAATAAACAATGTAAGTAAGTGGCTAAATGTTTGTTCCAATAGGGAATGGCTTAACTCATACTAACAAATAATATCAATATGTGTTATTTCCCCAAATCATTACACATTCAGTTTATATTTAAATTATAATACATTATAATTATATTAATATGATTATGCGTAATCAGCATTGATTGTGCTTGTCACTTTTGTGTCAGCATGTTTTAATCAGTCTTCTTGAATGTGGTGTGATTAAAATGTTACTGTTTCTCATGCTGTTTAATTTTTCAGTTGTGCATCATGTCACATGAGCATGTATTGATGCAGGTTTTGTTTGTTAATGATCGGTTCATTTTCTTTTTCCATGGGTATCTTCTATCAACATCATGGTCTGAAAACTTGCTTCAACAAACTTAGAGGTATGTATGAATGGTGGTGAAAGAAGGGTTCTTATGATCTTAAAGAGCCCTAAACTAAATATGCCCTTTTTGAAATGATTAACATGCCAATTTAATGTGTGGGCTCTGGTATAAGGCATTTCAGGAGCAAAATTGCTAATCCACAGACCACGCCATAACTTATGCAGTTTCAAAACCAGAGAGTGAAACACATCTTTGTGCTGCTGCCTGGATTAAAAACTTAAGAGGCCTTATGAGTGCCGGTTGTCTGTGTTACTCATGTTAATAATTAATGAGCATCAAAGGACTTCAAGTTTGTAACTACAAATGCCAAGAAGGAGATGTGTGTATATATCTTGTGCATGTCACATAAGTATGCAGCAACTGACAAAATGATAACTGCCCTTCTTCATCCCTATTGCATGTCACTGATTAGTTCATTTTCTTTTTCCATGGGTATCTTCTATCAACATTGTGATCTGAAAACTTGCCTCAACAAACATACAGGTATGTATGAATGGTGGTGAAAGAAGGGTTCCTATACTCTTAAAAGTAGTAATACCTGACCTGAGTAAAAGTATTTTAGTCTTATCAGAATGTACTTAATGAAAAATTCAAGTTTTTTTGAGAGTTTAAATTATCACACCATAGTGTAAGTTGTAGAAAAATATTGCAAAGCAGATTCTATGATTGATGGGGGGGGGGGGCATGCCTGTTCTAAGAAGCCAAACTTTTTGGAGCTCCCCAAAACAGCCTGGTTTTCATGCCAATTCAAATGAAGAGGTTGAATAATTTATTTAGCATAAGATGTAAGGCAGCTTTGTCAACATGTTAAGGTTATTGAGCACTATTACCCATAAAATTTAATCATTTTGTGTATCATTTAGATACACATTTACACATTGATGAAAGCAGGTTACCATGATAGGGGCTGATTAACCATCAGGAGGTATTTAAGGTTCAGTGTTTTTTGAGTGTTAACCTCAACATGTGGACAGGAGGATCCAGGACTTTAACCCCCAATCATGTGAAAATGGATGACCCATCGTGCCCTCACAGCCACCCTGGAAGGATCACTTGATCCTTCATTTTATGAGAAAGATTTAAATTGAAAGGCACATATTAAAGATTGGTAAAGAATTGTTGTAACTGGAAAACAACTAGTAATAACTAAAGATGTAAGATGCATGTAGGGTAGTAAAAAGTACATAACACAAGTACTTCATACACAACATTGCAGTGCTATGGTTTGTAATTCAATGTTTTGTCCATCCTTACTATATGAGTGAAGTACATCGTGTAGGTTGTTGATTAATATCCATAGTGATCACACATCTAGAAAGTGATTAAGCTTGTGATGCTGATGAAGTCAACAGTGTTTTATATATCGATAAAATGAGCTATAGTGGTTTTGTGTTGTCTGATACTACACATTTCCTTTACTCTATAAGTTAATGTCATTGATGAACATAATTTCATGACCCAGTGGATGAGTTCATGAGTTTTCATGTCGGCTCGTTGAACATTTAAACCATGTCATGTTCTATTAGATCACAGTGTACTAGGCTGTTATACTATATTACATTATATCATAGTACATTACATAGTTATATTATTAAATCATATTGTATTGTGCTATTATGCATATACCTCACTTTTTCCCCAAGCATGTGTACAAGAACAGACACGCATACAAGTACCCATGGGATGATTCATCTTGTTTGTTCCCACTGTCATTGTATTGTCATCAACATGTAAATAAAAAAAAGAAATAATGTTGAATCACACTGATTGCAAGGGAATTCAGAGTCACACTTATGAGTAATGATGTGGGAATAGAAATATTGTAATAAATAATTGGTTGCTTTGTCCATGTGTCTTTCAGATGCCACGCAAGGTGAACCGTCGTGCTGAGCACATGAGGAAGACCTGGGCTGCCCGCAAGCAGTCCAGTGTCCCGCCTCCCCCCGATGACCCTGGCTTGGGCACTGGAGAAATCCATCCCCACCAGTACGCTGTGATAGCGAGCAAAAACTCTGAGAATACTCTGAAATATGCTGAAAAAGCGCAAAACTCTGACAAAACTCTGAAATATGCTGAAAAAGCGCAAAACTCTGATGAAACAATGAAAAACTCTGAAAAAACCTCTGAAAAAACCTCTGAAAAAACCCCTGAAAAACCTCTGAAAACCTCTGAACAACCTCTGCCTGTCTCTGATCACTCTCTGCCTCCCTCTGCTCAATCTCTGCCCAACTCTGGCAATGTTCCTGAACAGAATAATCACATGTCTGATATTCCTGTCCATAAGCAGTGTGTTGAAATGCATGTCCCTGCCACCATGACCGAAGCTGTTGAGGCGCCTCCTGCTGAATCCAAGCTTGCAGAAAACCATCCTGATGAAAGTGCTCCTGCTGAAACCAGTATGACCCAAGCACCTGTAAAGTTTTTTGTACAAGGGTCATTCTCACAGCTCCACTACCAATTTGGGGATAATGCAGGTAAACAGTGTGTAGCTAACAGTTTAGCAGCAGTGATGATGAATGAGTTGAAAAGCATAACAACCTGGAGTAATGACAGGAAGAGTAATGATGTTGACACTGTTCTTAAAGAAGGCAACAAGTTGTACACTACTCTTAAAGATGGTGGTCAAATAAGTGGGAAAAGTGGATATCTGCTTCTTGATGAGTTACCAAATGCATATGTAATGAAAGATGCACACTTCTCAATAAATTGGGGTCCAGCTTTCAGTGGTGCGGTTGGTGTTTTTGATGAGCCTGATGATTCAGATATGAGAGATATTAATGTACCATTGGACATAGCAATCCAAAGAGCACTGATGGATCATGATGCCTGCTTTGTCACTTTTGGTAGTAACACATGTGTGGTTGTCAAGCAGTGCGGCCATTTTGCTGTATTTGATCCTCACAAACGCAACAGTCAAGGTCACGTGGATGGAAAGACAGGTAAAGCTGTGGTTGTTTATCACTCCGACTACAGAGCGCTGTATGAGCACCTGGAGAAGCTGGCCCGACAACTGGTTCCTTATTTCCGCACATTTGAAGACATGCCATTTGAGGTCAGAGGAGTCACAGTGAGAATCACTGGCGACAAGGTGCAACATTGCGACATGCCAACCACCAAGGAAGACAATGTAACAGACAGCAATGTCAACAAAAGCCAAATACAGAGACCACTTTACAGTGCTGTGTTGAAGGGAGAACATACCGGTAAGACACCAGCTACATGCACCAACTCCTTGTATGAACATATAACCAAAAACAAGAGAGATTCCTTTGAAGTAACTAATTCTGATGTGCAGATAATTGCAAACAGCCCACAACCAGTAAGTGCTATGAACACATCACATGGCAATGACACTGATACAAATACAGATGTTGAGATAACAAATGTATCCAAGATGTCATTTCCATACAAGCCACTGAGTGCAGTGACAAAAGGAAGACTTTGTTCACAGATGGGTGTGAGAAGTGAGAATACAAAGCAGCTGCCACCTCAGGAAATGCCAGCTATGGGAAGAGTCTGTGAAACTAAATCAATTGCAGGTGATGGCAATTGTTTCTTTCGAGCTTTATCCTATGCCATTTCAGGAAGTGAGAATGGACACATGAAATTGCGCCGGGTAATCGTTCAGCACCTGGAAACAAATGCAGCAGAATTCCACAAGTACTTGAGAGCTGGCCGTTCCTCTATTCCAGATCATCTTAACAGTTCAAACATGAAATGCTCAGGTATGTTTGCCACTGAGATTGAAATCTGGGCAGCTGCTAACCTACTGCAGGTTGACATATACACATTTAATGCAGACAGATGGAATCATTACCCATGCATTCACATAGCAGGTAACCATCAAGCAGGAAACAGAAGTGCTGAGGCCATTTACCTGAATCACAAGGATGGGAATCATTATGATGTTGTGACATGTGTAAAGGATGCACACAATGACTCCATATGTGCCTCATTTGACAAACAGGGCGGTCAAGATGAACAAAGTTCAGATGGAAATACAAAGAAAGAACTATATCATGCAGATCGTTGGTCAAGAAAGAGGAAGTTGAAGGCTTTGGAGGAAACCTATGCAGCGAACAAAGAGGAGATTTCAAAGAAGAGAAAAGCAATGTATGTCACAAGAAAAGCTAATCATCTAGAAAGAGAAAGAAAAAAATATGCAACAAATGAGCAATACAGAAATTCCACTAGGAATGCAAGTCACAAAAAGTACTATACAGACTTGGAGTATAAACACCATACTTGTGAGCGTAGTAAGAAAAGATATGCTTCTGACGATGTGTTTCAGCAAAGTGTTCGTGACCACAGCAAGAAAAAATATGCTTCTGACCATGTGTTTCAGCAAAGTGTTCGTGACCAGAGTAAAAACAGATATGCAAATACACCAGATCTGAAGAAACGATTATGTGAGGCAACAATGCAGAAGTATCACACTGATGAAAAATTCAGAGATGCAATTAAAAGTAAAAAACGTGCCAGTGTTCAAAAGCAAAAGGACAGGAAATTTGACATTACTTGTGTCATAGAGGATTTCCATAAAACAGTAAAGAATGGCCCCGAATATGTCTGCTGTTGTTGCCACAGACTTCTCTTCAGGTACCAAGTCAAAGGCTGTATGAAAAACAAATATTCTGCTGTGGGTTCTGATGGCAATGCACTTGCTGATAAATGTATAACAAGTACATATTTGCATGTATGTGATAAATTATGTGGAAAAACTTGCAGTTTTCAAGATGAGGCTTTTTCCAAATTGTGGATCTGTCATACATGTGATAGGCATCTTCTCAAGGGCAAAGTGCCTGCCCAGAGTGTTGCTAACAACTTGCATTTGAAACCCATTCCACCTGAGCTAGAATGTCTCAATGAGTTGGAACAACACCTCATTTCTCTGCACATTCCCTTTGTCCGATTCATACCATTGAAGAAGGGAGGCCAGAACTCTGTGCAAGGACCAACTGTGTGTGTGCCATCCAATCTGTCGCACGTGACCAGCATCTTGCCAAGGGATGAAAGTGAGGATAAATTGGTGAGGATGAAACTGAAACGTAAATTGACCTACAAAGGACACTATCAAGACATGCATGTGGATACTGCAAAAATCAAAAGTGGTCTGAATTATCTAATACTCAACAATACATGGTACAAGGATGTGAGTATCAACCCAAACTGGATCAACACATTAGAGGAAACAGAGAATGAAACAATTGAAGATGAGATGACTGAAAGTAATGAAAAAGTTGAAGATGATGATGCACCAGAAATACAAGATTTTTCACACATTAAAGACCAGCATGGGATGTTTGCATCCTCTTGTTTGCAACCTGTGGATTTGGGTCAAGAGATACTAGATCAGCATTTTGATGGCATTTTATCCATTGCCCCAGCAGAAGAGAATTCTCCAATTAGACTGTTGTCTGATGGCACAAATGAACCCAAATGTTTCCCAGTCTTATTTCCCAAAGGAGCACCTACTTTTCACGATGAGCGGCCAGAAAGAATAACACTATGCAAATATTTCAATCAACGCATACTTAATGCAGATGGCCGTTTTGCTCAAAACACTGACTATTTATTCTATGCTCAATATATGTCAGAACTGAATCAAATACTGTCAAATGTGTCAATAGCAATGAGAAAAGGAACAGATAAAGGTTTGAAGGAAAAGGTTACCACAGACATGCTTACAGACCTGGAATCTTTGAAAAAAATTCTGCACTTTGATGAGGGTTACAAATTTCTCAGGCCTATCAGAGGAACACCTCCATTTTGGCAAGCAGCACAGAAAGATGTGTTTGCAATGATAAGACAGCTTGGTATTCCTACATGGTTCTGTTCATTTAGCTCTGCTGACATGAGATGGCCTGAAATGCTGAATGCTATGCTAAGGCAAGAACGTAAACAAGTGAACCTGGAAGACCTTTCATGGCTAGACAAATGCGCATTATTAAAACACAATCCAGTAACTGCAGCCAGGATGTTTGACTACCGATGGCATTGCTTCCTAAGAGATGTTATCCAGAGCCCTGCAGCACCAATAGGCAAGATCACAGACTACTTTTATCGAGTGGAGTTTCAGATGCGTGGCTCGCCCCACATACACGCGGTATTTTGGGTTGACAAAGCTCCAAAAATAGACAAAGACTCTGATGCAGAAGTTGTAGAGTTCTGTGATAAATATGTCACGTGTCAAATGCCATCTGATCCGGACCTGTTGGATTTAATTGATGTGCAGAAACATAGTGAATACCATGCAAAATCTTGTAACAAAAACAATGCAAAGAAGAAGAAAGGAGAAATACATTGCAGATTCAACTTTCCAAGACCTGTCTCAGAGCGCACATTTATCACCAGACCAGGTGTTGATGCAGAATTTAAGGAACAACAAGAGACTGGCTCTGAAACACGTGAAGGGGAAATTCTTTTCCGCCCAGTTGTCATGGAAAATGAAAGCGTGGAGAAACTGTTTGAACAAATGAAAACTGTACTCTCAAACTGTGAACAAAGACAAAAGTTCCACTCTGCTGAGCAATTTTTTGAATATTTTGGCATATCACAAGAATTGTTTCAGAAAGCAAATTGTCAGCTTACCAAAAGGACGAGCATCATACTACAACGGAAACCACAAGATGTTTGGCTAAACCAGTACAATCCTGATCTACTTCGCTGCTGGCGAGCAAACATGGACATTCAGTTTGTTGTTGATGCATATTCATGTGTCGTGTACATTATTTCATATGCCCTCAAAAGTGAACGAGAAATGGGACTGCTGCTTGATCAGGCTCAAAAGGAGGCCATGAATGGAAATTTAGAGGCCAAGGAGTCAATGAAAAAAATTGGCACAGTTTTCTTGCAAAGCCGACAAGTTTCAGCACAAGAATGTTGTTACAGATTAACGGGCCTACCACTCAAACACTGTTCACGTGGCACACAGTTCATACCAACTGGTGAACATCCTGTTAGAATGAGTGTACCGTTGAGTCAACTTAAACAGCAAAATGATAACAGTCAGACTGACGACCAGCATTTATGGATGAAAAACATTGTGGACCGATACAAAAACAGACCAGACACGCCACCATTTCTAAACATGTGCCTTGCAACATTTGCCTCAGAGTACAGAGCTCTTCCTAAATCACAGATCCCCAAAGGTGATAATAGTAATGTGATCCAGTTGAAAAATAAGTTTGGCTTTGTTACCAAAAGAACAAATGAAGAGAAACCTGCTGTGATCCGTTATCCAAGATTGTCACCACTGAAGCAATCTGAAGCCTACCACCACAGCATACTGCAACTATTTTTGCCCCATTATTTGGACTGCCAACTGAAACCTGCACAGTTTGAAACATACAAAGACTTTTATGACCATGGTGCTGTGAACAATGAGAACGACACATTGGAGAATGTCAAATCTATAGTGGGTAGAAACCGTGCTCTGTTTGAGAAAGAAGCTGACCAAATAGATGAAGCGGAAAAGATGTTGAAAGAAAATGGGGAACTGGAAGATGCGTGGTCACAGATTTGCCCACAAGCTGAGCTTGAAAGACTGGAATGTCAAAAATTAACAGAGGAAGACACCAGTGACACAAATGATGAACAGTGCAGTAATGATAACATCCCAGATCTACAGCCAAATAAACAATCTGTTTACACAGTAGAAGCTAATGGAACTCAAATGACAAGAGCTGATGCTTTACAGTTGTTACGATCTTTGAATGAGGAGCAGTCTGCAGTTTTCTACAAAGTTCGACAGTGGTGTTTGCAGAAAGTCAATGGTGAGAATCCTCAGCCCCTAAAAGTATTCATTACCGGTGGAGCAGGAACAGGCAAAAGCCATTTGATCAAGGCTATTTATTATGAGTCAACTAAAATTCTCAAAAGACTCCATCCTGATCAACCAGATGCCACTACTGTTGTACTAACAGCCCCGACGGGTGTAGCTGCCTACAACATAAATGCAAATACTATACATAATACATTTTCAATCGGAACAGACCTGTCCCTACCCATCAAAAACTTGACAGAAGAAAAAATAAACTCTTTGCGTGCAAAACTAGGAAACCTTGAAATATTGATCATCGATGAAATATCTATGGTTGACCACAGACTTTTAACATATGTACATGGAAGATTGAGACAAATCAAGCAACCAGGTGACAACACCGCATTTGCTAAGGTGTGTATTCTTGCAGTCGGAGACTTTTATCAGTTGCCCCCAGTGAAAGGTTCTGCTTTGTACAATGACTTCAAGTACATAAACCTATGGGAGGATGAATTCCATATTGCTGAGCTGACTCAAGTAGTCAGGCAAAAGGACTCAGACTTTGCTCATGCCTTGAATCGCATACGCACTCGTGCAAAGGACACACCTCTTCGAGACCCTGATGTTGAAATGCTTAAAAGTTGTGAAACTGGAGAAGACAACGACGCATTGCACATTTATGCTACAAATAAAGAGGTTGATGATTATAACCTGAAACGCTTAAATGTGACCTGTCCAGAGTCTGTCACCATAAAAGCACGTGATTATGAGAGAAATGCTGAGACAGGAAGACTTCAGATAAAGGATGGCCATCATCACAAGGTTTATAATACTTGTCTCCAGAAATACATCCATGTAGGAATAGGAGCTCGTATCATGTTGCTGAAAAACATCGATGTGTCTGATGGACTCGTAAACGGTGCTTTTGGAACTATTGCAAAAATGGTGAATGCCAATCAAGATAGTGAAGACAATGAGCAAAATTTCCCAACTTCCATCCACGTGGCATTTGATGACCCCAGGGTTGGTCAAAAACAGCGGGCAAAAACACGCACCATTGACCCTGAAGGGAGAACGATAACCATCCTAGAACCTGAGGAAGAACATGTTACCCGTAACGGAGGCTTACGCAGACAATATCCAATAAGGTTGGCATGGGCATGCACTATCCACAAAGTACAAGGCTTAACCATTGACAGAGTTGTTGTGTCTCTCAAAAAGATTTTTTCCTCTGGACAAGCATATGTCGCTCTAAGTCGTGTCACAAGTCTAAGTGGCTTAACAATTGAGGACTTTAAAGAATCTGCCATTTATTGCAATGCAAAAGTATCAGAAGCAACTGGCAAAATGCAGCCATTTATACCACCTCTCTCTTCCACCAACACCTCACGATCTGCTTTCACCATCATATTGCACAACACTCAAAGTCTTAAAGCTCACTTTCCAGATGTTGAAACTAACACTCTAATGAATAATGCTGATTGCATTTGCCTTACAGAGACATGGTTAGGAGTTGATGACCCACCACAGCAGCCTTGTCTTACAGGCTTCCAGTTCACACACGTTTCTCGAGGTCAAAGTTATGACAGCACTCATACACAGTTGCAACACTTGAAACAAGACTCTCATGGTGGAGTTGGAATATAT
Organism: Lutjanus erythropterus; assembly: GCF_056507025.1. Taxonomy (NCBI): domain Eukaryota; kingdom Metazoa; phylum Chordata; class Actinopteri; order Lutjaniformes; family Lutjanidae; genus Lutjanus; species Lutjanus erythropterus. The sequence continues at coordinate 1,129 of NW_028146671.1, read as the reverse complement.
CATTCAGTGACAAAAGATGTTCAAATATGGCCTACAAAATGCTACAATATTGAATGTCTGATATTTCAAGTGAAGAGCATTAACTTGACTGCTGCTGTTGTTTACAGACCTGCGAGTTACCCTGTTGCCATCTTTTGTCAACATCTAAAACAACTGATTGACCTCATTGATCAATGCCCTGGCATGAAAATCATTATGGGAGACTTTAATGAAAATGCACTGGATAACGGTAAGCTGGTGAGATTTTTCACTGTACAAAATTACACCCAGTATGTACAAACAGCAACAACTGACAAAGGCACTTTAATTGATCATGTTTATGTGAAAGATGGTGCTAACATACTTGTGGATGTGCTGCCAATTTATTACAGCTATCATGAAATGGTACGTATTGCAGTTCTGTAGATTTATCTTCGTAGTACACATTATTGAATGTTGCCATTATCATTTTCATCTGTCTCTAAGTCTGTCACAAGTTTGCACATGCATTTTGTAAATAATTTCAACATAATTTATTTTTAGGACAGATTATACTATGTTTTTAAAATGGGATTGTCTTTTATGTATTATTCTCTTTCTTGCATCAAAAACTATATATTAATTTTTTGATGGAGAAATTGAGCATTAGTCTGCTGAAAAGAAAATACCTTGGGAGACTCCAATGGACCCCATAAAGACTAGCGACCACTTTGTTGGAGCTAGCGGGGATCCAAATTAAAGATAAATAGAGTCTCCCATTATGCCAATGCAGACATGCTCAGCAATGAAATACACACTGATGTGTACATGTTTTAATACCAAATGACAAAATCAATTTAACTGATCACCTGTACATCCGAGACTGCTGATGCTTCGAGTATATGACACCTACCATGCCCGGGAACATAATGCACTTTCTATAGCCTTTCTTTCCACCACTGTTAATATTACCCTTGTTATTGTCATTTTCATATTTGAGGAAGCTTACCACACACACAAGCACACACACACACACACACACACAGACACACACGCACGCATACATACACGTCCTGAACTATCACACTGAGGCAGCATCCCATATCAATCCAGCAACTAGACTACTTCTCCTTCAACAGGTAAACCTCCATCATTTGACTTATCATGTCTT